>NC_135212.1:37734163-38034163 GCF_052324685.1 Brachyhypopomus gauderio | reverse complement strand
TATGTCTTGTCTTTGTACCAGTTGACTGCTGGTTATTATTTCCTTAATTTGGAACTATGTCATGGGTTTTTGGTTTGCACACTTTCAATTAAACCATCCTCTTTCCCTGAGACTTGGCGTGATCGCTTCCTTTTTAGTTGCTCATCCTGCCCGTCACAACCTGTGGATGTATTTTAAGGCACACCTGAAACACACTGTGTTCTTTGGGAAAAGAAATCAGCCAAGATATCAGGAAGAGAATTGTGGACTTGCACAAGTCTGGTTCATCCTTGGGTACAATTCCCAGATGCCTGAAGGTGCTTTGTTCATCTGTACAAACAATTATACGTAAGTACAAACAACATGGTAATGTCCAGCCATCGTACCGCTCAGGAAGGAGACAGGTTCTTTGTCCCAGAGATCAACATGCTTTGGTCCGAAATGTGCACATGAACTCAAGGCCAAAAGCAAAATACTTTTTGAAGATGCTGGCTGAAGCTGGTAAGTGTGTGTCATTTTCCACAGTGAAACGAGTACTGTATCGACAAAATAGATGGCATCATGAGGAAAGAACATTATATGGAAATACTGAAGCAACAACTCAAGACATCAGCCAGGAAGTTAAAGCTTGGGTGCAAATGGGTCTTCCAAATGGACAATGACCCAAAGCATACTGCCAAACTTTATGGGCAAAGCTGAAAAGGCATGTGCGAGCAAGGCGGCCTACAAACATGGCTGAGTTACACCAGTTCTGTCAGGAGGAATGGGCCAAAATTCCTGCCAACTATTGTGAGAAGCTTGTGGAAGGATATCCAAAACGTTTGACCCAAGTCATACAGTTTAAGGTTAACAATACCAAAAACTAATGAAATGTATTTAAACTTTTGACCTTGAAGAAAGTAATAAAAATTGGTCTTATGCCTCTCCCCCCTGACCTGCCTCTGCTCTCTCAGGCTGGCTGCAGGAGCTGGGGAAGCGTTTGGAGACGCCATACATGAATGGCACGGCGGGAGGGCCGTCGGTGCACAGTGCCTACATCGCCTCCCTCTACTTCACCCTCAGCAGCCTCACCAGTGTGGGCTTCGGGAACGTCTGCGCCAACACAGACGCCGAGAAGATCTTCTCCATCTGCACTATGCTCATCGGGGGTACACACCACACACACACACACACACACAACAAAGAAACACACAAACACACACACATAACAGACACAACACACACACACACAACACAGAAACATACACAAAACATACACATACACACACACACACACACACAACAAAGAAACACACAAACACACACATAACAGACACACACACACACACACACACACACACACACACACACACACACACACACACACACACACACGCACAACTGTTGCATCTGAGAACATTCAATAATAAAAAAGAAAATATCCAGACTAAGAGGCATTAAACAAAATAGTGATGCCTGCTTATTGCTGTTACATTGGTGGCTAGAATGATGTTGCTCATGTCTGTAAGATGCTGTGCTCACATTCCAACTCTCCCCCTATTGGCTGTTATCTAGGTTAAAGTTAGAAAACACTAACCCTATCCACTAACCCTAACCTCTAACCCTGTGTCTTGTTTGATTCTTGGTTTAGTGTATTTAAGCCCTGTGTTTTGTAATTTGTTTTGTCGGTCATTGTTTTTGTGGTTGTAAGTACTTGTTGATTTGGCTTTTGATGGTTTTGTTCTATATGTCTTTGTTCTTTTTTAGCTGTAATGTTGTCCCGGTTTAATGTATTAGTATTTTCTGTCACTGTTAGTTGGTGTTCTTGGGTGATGTTTTATTTGTCTTTGTTTTATGTCAGTATACTGTGTGTAGCTTTGTAAGTTTTGTTAGTCTTGTTAATAAACTTCTTCTTAGTCCGCATTTGCGTCCAGCCTCCAATACCGCAACTTTATGTACACCTTCTGAATGTTGCGTCTGCCCCGCCCCTTTACCTTGTGTCACGCTTCCTAGGTTTGTCCTTGGCTGAATCCGAAATGCCGTACTTCGCTCTTATTCAGTTCGCCAAAGCAGTATGAGATAACAGGTTGTATGTCCGAGGTTATGAAAACTGCCCAGTCGCCTACTGAAAGAACGTACTGCATTGAAATCTAGTGCCTACTGCTTAAGTACGGCATTTCAGATTCAGCCCTTGTCTTAATTTCCTGAGTTGCCCCATCAGATTGACACACCCTCTGTTTCCCCTGCCCATTGGGAGTGATGTTTAGCTGTTCCTGATTTTTCTTGATTAGTTAGATTTATATTCCCCATGTGTCCAGTCATTCCCTGCAAGTCTACAAGTCTTTTGTGTTTCACGTATTCACTCATTTTAAGGCTGCTGTGTTTGTGTTTCTAAGATTCCCAGTCTCCTTGCTTGTTTCGTTAATTGTATTCCTATGTCCGATATCCTCTGCTTGTCTGAGTTCTTATTTAGTGGTTCTTATTTATTTAGTGTTTCATATCTCTAAAGTGTATGTTCGTGTTTGTTTTCTCTTCTTTTCGCATTCACTAGTATAATGTTAACCTTGTCTATACACATTCTTCGTCGCTGTATGTTGTGTTTATGTATGCTTGTATGTATGCCTGATACACAAATGAGGTCTGCACTATATATTTAAAAGAGCCCAACTGTCTCCAGAGATTGTGAGGTCCGAAAGGCTGTATGCGCACACAGTCCCCTGTTTTCAGTGTGTCCAAGTTTCTGGCTGCTCTGTTGTAATAGGGACACTGGCTTTGTTGCTTACCTTTCAGTCTATGCTGTGCCCTTTGGCCTTAGAAGGCTTGCATTTGTTGGCAGCAATGTTCTGGCGACTGAAGTCTTTGTGCTGGACTCGTGTCCAGGCCATGTGATGGTGTGTTGCGGTGATCCAAAAGGGCAAGGTAAGGATCCTGTCCAACCATTTTGGCTTTTGTGCAAAAGTCACTTGGCTGTTTTGATGGCAGATTCAGCTTTGCTGTTGCTCTGAGGGTGTCCAGGTGATGAAGTCTTGTGCAGGAAATCCCACCATTCACTCAATCTTTGGAATTCTTGTGATGTGTATTGCGGTCCATTGTCCAAAATGACAATGGCCGGGATGCCTTGCCTGGCAAAGTGGGCTTTCAGTTTCCTTATCACAGTTGAAGATTTTGTGTCTGAGAGATCATTTATTTCCCAGAAATTTGAATAATAATCTACAGTGACAAGATAGTCCTTGTTGTCAAAAGAAAACAAATCTGTGCCCACCATAGCACACGGTCTAAGATATCAGCGATATCATGTGATATCAATGTTTCTTTTTGATGTTTATAGTCCACTGACCTGCAGATGTCACAGTTCGTTAAATATGTCTTGATCTGTTCATTGATGCCCAGCCAGTATATGCTCTCTCAGGCTCTCCTTAAGCATCTTTCCACCCCGAGATGGGAGGAATGTAGGCGATGCATGATGCATGATGTCTGATGGTGTATGACAACATGTTCAACCCAAAACACTATTCCATCTTGATGGCTCAGTTAATCCTGGAATGAAAAGTATGGCCTGATTTCAATCTGTGCCTGTTTCTTGTCATTCGGCCATCCGTTTTGCATGGTTTTGATCACGGTCTGCAGTGTTGAATCCTTTGTTGTTGCAGACCAGATTGAACTGAGACTATCTGCTGAGATTGGTACATGCTGTAGCATATTTACAGTTTCAACTGAGCCGTAGGGCACTCAGGAAGAAAGGCTTGGCTCAAGATGTCTGCTAACACGATATCTTTTCCTGGTAGGTACACAACACGTCTTTTGGGTGCACTGTAACGATCTAACGAGGCAGGTGTGACGCAATTGCAGGATTTTTTAGGTTTTATTAAAGAGACCAAACATGAGCCAACCACACAAGGAAGAACTAAACTGAATACCAGGAAACCAAACAGAAAGTACTTACGAATGTGGGAGGCAGGGAAACAGAAAACCAATGAACCGACGAAAAGGAGGGTAGCAAGGACGAGGGCAGGCAGTCATCAAACGGGGAACATACTGACAGTGGGGCTTACAAAAGACATGATGCAGAGGGAACAGAGAACCAACAAAACAAGAAAGCAAGAGAAACAGGGACGATGGAATCAGAGAGCAGAAAACCGAAGCAAAGTACCAACAACCAAATACAATCACCGACAGGGGACAAGGGAAACAAAGGGAGTATAAATACAGATTAAACAGGGAGCAATAGCAAGACACAGGTGGGCATAATGATTACCGGGCCAAGGACACAAGGAACAAGGGGGCATGACAGACAATAGGGAACTATGGAAATGGGGAAATGAGGCTGGACTGGAACAGGGAATACAAAAACGAGGACCAGGATGACAGAAACAGACTACCCGTAGAAGGGGGGCGGAGCTAGACATTACATGCACTCAGTAGTGGCTTCCTCACTATGTTTTCTAATGGTTTGTGGTCTCTCTGTATGGTTACTCTGCATCCATAGGTGTACTGAGAGAATTTCTCCAAAATGAAGATCATTGCTAAGAATTCTTTCAATTTTGGCATAGCCCTTTTTTGTCTGGGTGAGTGCTCTGCTTGCCCATGCTATGGGCTTACCCCCTTGGACCAGTGCTGCACCCAAACCTGTCTCAGAAGCATCACACTGCACCGTCAGTTCTTCATCTAGACTGCAGTACTTGAGCACCGGCGTATTCGTAATGGTCTGTTTCAGATTGAGAAATTCCTGGTCATGCTGGTGTGTCCATTTCCACTCACATTCTTTGTGTGTTAACTGCCTGAGTGGCTGAGAGTGGTCAGACAGATGTGGACAGAATTTGGCCAGGTAATTTACCATTCCCAGCAGACTCTGAACTGCTATCACATCTGTTGGTTTAGGCATTTGATCAATAGCACGCACCTTTTCTGCATCTATCTTTAGACCATCAGCTGTCAAGAGATGTCCTATGTACTGTAAGTAGCCTCCTTTTGTCTCAGCTTGAGTTTTTTTTTTCAATTTGATGTTCTTTTGTCTGCATCTAGTCAGAAACAGTCTCAGCTTTACATCATGATCTTTCTGAGCCATGTCTTGGGTGTCACCTTGTCCTGTGATCAGTACATCGTCTACAATTATGTACAGACCCGGCAGGTCTTTCAGCGCCTGTGTGAGCTTACGCTGAAAGACATCTGATGCAGTCAGGAACCTTGACTCCATCTAATTTAACATGCCAGAACCCACGTTTGATATTGAATATGGTGAACACTTTAGCTTTAGACAGATCTGGAAGAATGTCCTCAATTGTCTGCAACGGGAAGTGACTGCACTTCAGTGCCTTATTTAAGGGTCAATACATACCCTTAACTTCCCGCTCTGCTTTTGGACAACTACCATCCCATTAATCCAATCTAATTATTCCTCTGCGCTGTAGATCCTGCAGTTCAGCCTTTAGTGGTTTCATCATGGCGACTGGCACCCGCCAATTTGGCAGCTGCACTGGTTTCACTGTGTCATCTATTTCCAGGTGATATTCTACTTTGAGGCAGCCATCACCCATAAACACATCAGCGTACTTTGCTTTTATCTGGTCCTTTGTCCACAGGCCTTTTGTTGAATTAGTCTGGTTCTGCTATGGTGTCAATTGCCATGATCTTTTCATAGTGTACTTTTATCAACTGTTTGCCCTGACTAGCTTTTTTCCCGAACAGTGGCACTGTGCCTCCTTTATCCACAACCTGGAACTCCAACTGGTACAATTTCTGGTATCTGGAGTTTCTCAGTTTCAGCTTATATTTGCCCAGTGGTTTCAGTTTGCTTTTGTTGTACACCACTAGCCTACACTCTGTGTTTTCAATCTTCGTGTTCAGATCAAGCAAATTGATTGGGATGATATTGCATGTTGCACCACAATCTATTTGGAATTTCACAGTTCTTTTTCCAACAAGCATTCCAGCAAAGAGTTGTGTGCTGTGGTGTTTATTCAAGTCTACTAAACTCACAGTCTCTCTCTGCCGCAGTTACACAGAGAATTTCTTCAAATAATTTGAATTAAATTTATCACTTGCATATTCTGCTACACTGTGCACCTGTTCCTTTCTCTTTTCTGTCCATTTTGGCTTTACATTTACCTGCAAAATGATTCTCTTTACCAGATTTTCTGCACTTCATACCATATGCAGAGCATTTCTGTTTTTCTTATGGGTTTTGCCACAAAACTTGCTGTTCACTTACTCTAGCAACTGTCTGTGGAGCGCTGGTCTTTGCACTGCATGTACCTCCTCCAGTTTGGGTCCGGAGATGGCTTTAGCGTTCTCTCGGGGCAACTTCACACCTCTGCACAGCTGAATACAAGCATCGAATATCATGTCTTATCATGTAACATACGTTGACTCATGCTATCGCTATTGCTCCCATAGATGAATGAGCGAGGTTCGAAGTTGCATGTTTTCACCAACACTTTCAGCTCTATGACATAACAGCCTGTGTTTTCACTCGAGCCTTGGTTTCTTGAGAAAAAATTATAACATTCCATGGTTTCATTGACACTAGAATTGCAGTGAGCATCAAATGTATTGAAAATGTCCTGTATTTTCCATGTCTCCTTAGCTGACTAGTATCTCTCAAGTCAAGTCCATGACCACTGCCACCATGTTATATTTCACTCTGATACACAAATGAGGACTGCACAATATATTTATAAGAGCCCAACTGGGTAACACTTTATTAACACATGCTTCTCTCTGCCATAGTCACATAACACTTTATTAACACATGCTTCTCTCTGCCATAGTCACATAACACTTTATTAACACATGCTTCTCTCTGCCATAGTCACATAACACTCCTGTGCATTTTCCTCTTCTGGTGCCACACCCAAAAATGTCCTTGTGATAACAATTACTATTGTAACATTCATGTGTCAGGTTTATTTGGTTATAGCGTCTTTATGTTAATCCTGACACTTTGTATCAAACTTGCTTCTGTGTTTTGTGAGTTTGATAGGGTAAACATGCCACGTCGATCTCATGCTATTTGTGTTGGTGCATCTGCACTACAAGAGGTTCTGCCATCTCTCCATAATAAAATAGACTCTTTTTAACGCACTTGTGTCCATCTACCTGTCTTGAGACGTTACACTGCGTCTGCCACCAGCTCTCTGTTACACAATGGCCATCGCATAGCGAGGAGGTAGAGATATGCGCTGAAAAGAGCAAGATGTTTTAGGGGCAAATCCATCAGCAGGGTCATGAGAACGATCCAGGTCATTACCAGAGAATCCATCAGGCAATGAACACTAACCAATATGGGTAAACATAACTAACCAGAACACAAACTACAGATAACACTAAACTAACACACAGAACAGAACCAGGAACAATGATCTACAAATGTATAAAGCAGGTCAGGCAAATAGAGCGTATTCACAGTGATCTGCAACCAAAGTCACCAAACACAGAGCTTAAATCACAGGACATAAGGAGAAACCAAACTAGAAACAGCTGATGACAATAACCAAGAAAAACAGCAAAAGGGAAAACAAGGAAAACTAGAACAGAGGCAGGACTAGGAATCTGAAAACAAGAAAGACAGATGGGAGGCGGAGCCAGGCATGACACTCTACCATTGCTCTTCCCCACAGCCCTCATGCACGCCGTGGTGTTTGGGAATGTGACGGCCATCATCCAGCGCATGTATGCACGTCGCTCACTCTACCACACACGCATGAAGGACCTGAAGGAGTTCACACGTGTGCATAGTCTGCCTCAGCAGCTGAAGCAGCGCATGCTAGAGTACTTTCAGACCACCTGGTCTGTCAACAACGGCATCGACGCCAACGAGGTGAGGCAGCCCGGATCATACTCGCCTCCTTCCAAATGCTTCCACCCCCTTCCAAACGATGTTACCCATTTGCAGGTTCCCTACACATGTGAGGCAGATAAGTGCATCAGTTCATGTTCTAAGAACCATTCTGACGTTACGTGGTTGATTTGGGTCAGTAATTCTACTGGCTTGCTTGAGATAGCAAAGGAGCCAGGACAGCTTTAACTGAACTATCTACCTCAGACAGAAATGAGACAGAAAAGATACTTCCTGGAGCAGTGGCAGTAAAGCCTTTGTTTCAATTGAGTTGTAATTATGTCTAGGTGCCCACTGATAATGGAGGGATATTTCCAGTCCATAAATCTAGTGCTAGTGCACAAAGTACGTGTCTTAGTGACACGTTCAGTATCAGAAATATCCTGGTCACACCTACTTTCACAGAGATAATTACCAGTCAGTGTCTGACTGAATGGAGCGTTGTGAGACACTGTAAATAGTTGCAGAAGGAGAGAAGGCATAGCTGATTGGATGGACAGAGTAGGAGGGGAAACAAACCAGAAAACAGAAGAGGGAGGACCAGCGCATTTACACTGTCAGAAAACTAATTTATTCAGTGATTATGAAAAACAGCAAAAACACTTAAAGCAGTTCACAGGAACTCTGTGACTCTTGACAACTGTTGCTAGGTTGCCACCTCAGAGTCTGTAGCCTGGTCTGAGATCACATGGTAAAGTCACATGGTCGTACTCACTGGTGTCAGCATCTGCTACCATGCCCCCAGAACAGGAAAACACACTCAGAACAAGAGCATTTGTGCTAACCCTAACCCTAATCCCTAAACCTTTGCTTTCTAATTAATAATGTCACATTGAAGATGATGCTGTAGACATTAGAATACATTAGAATATATACCAATAATATTTCACATTGCTGTAACAAAGTCAATAGGTTTGATAAAGTTGTAAACAGACTTAATAACTCTTGCAGAAATGTACAAACCTTTACACAATTAATTCTGCAGTAAGTGAGTTACAAGATGTTTCTCAGTCATTATATTAATGTTAGCTATTCACATTCACATTCTGAATAATCTCAGAATACCCCAGACAAGCTTGAGTATACTGTGAGTTTCCTGTTTTGGAAGAGCAGATTTAAAGGTTTAATTTTGCAGGCTGAAAGCATCATCTCACAGGACTGTGTTTAAGCCCAGTGCTTATCTGCAGAGAAGCCATACAGTTATCACTACCACAACTCTCAGTTTATTATAGACATTGTGACAGCAGTTTAAATCTTTTCCTTTAATGAGTTCATTTTTGTCTGCAGCTCCTCCTGTCTGTCAGGTTAGTGGTTTCACATGCTGATAATTCCTGTGTCGACAACACAAATCTACGTATATTCTCTTTGTGCTGTTGATGCCACCATAATACAAAACAGAAATTAGCTATTTTGTGACTGTTATGGAATTAATCAAGTTCACCATAATGAGTCTCCTGCTTTGTCATTTTTACCAGTGGTTGCATTATTCCTCTTTTAATGTGCCCTTTTTGCTCAAACAGCACAGACTGCACTCAGACAGTACAGACAGCATTCGGACCAGTGTTAATTTTGATAGCATGTTTTGATTTAGTTTTAGTCTTTTGACTAAAATATCATTCAGTCTTAGTAATAATTTAGTCATTGGAGTTGTTTTTAATTTTAGTCTAGTTTTAGTCGACTAATTATCATTAGAATATACTCGACTAATTATAAAAAGAATTTAGTCAACTAAAATATAAATGGTATTAATAGTCATTATTTACACTTACACAAAATGAAACATTAATTAACCAGTTACAGAATATTATTGTTTGTATGTGCAATATACACAAAAACAATTTCCAAACAACTTTATTTACCTGACCTTATGCTCATTGAGCATAACAATAACAAAACATTGATGGCCAGTAGGCCCGCTCTACCTGTAAAACATATGGAGTTTGTTATGAACAATGCATATTACATTCTATATAAAACTGAGTGCCGTAAAAACAGTAGTGTCATAACCTGCAGATGTTGCTTCATTTGTCGTATTTTTCCCAACATCATCATCCCACATGGTTTACACACCGTAAGTCAGAGAAATGTGTCCATATATCGCCTATGGCGAAAATTATTCGTCAACGAAATTAACACTGATTCGGACAGCACAGACAGTGCTCAGACAGCACAGACAACATTCAGACAGCACTCAGACAGCACAGACAGCACTCATACAGCACTCATACAGCACAGGCAACATTCAGACAACACAGACAGCACTCAAACAGCACAGACAGCACTCATACAGCACTCAGACAGCGCTCAAACAGCGCTCAGACAGCACACAGACAACACAGACAGTGCTCAGACAGCATTCAGGCAGTACTCAGACAGCACAGACAGTGCTCAGACAGCACAGACAACACTCAGACAGCACAGACAGCACTCAGACAGCAGAGACAGCACTCAGACAGCACAGACAACACTCAGACAGCATGGAGACAGAACAGAGAACAGTAAGTCAGAGAAATGTGTCTTATATCGTCAACGAAATTAACACTGATTTGGACAGCACATACAGCACTCAGACAGCACAGACAGCACTCATACAGCACAGACAGTGCTCAGACAGCGCTCATACAGCACTCATCCTGTGTGTTGCTGCGCCTCCAGCTCCTGCACGACTTCCCAGACGAGCTGCGTGCAGACATTGCCATGTACCTGAACAAGGACATCCTGCAGCTGCCGCTCTTCTCCTCTGCCAGTAGGGGGTGCCTACGTTCACTCTCTCTGCACATCAAGACTTCTTTCTGTGCACCGGGCGAGTACCTCATTCGCCAGGGCGACGCCCTCCATGCACATCACTTTGTGTGTTCTGGATCCCTGGAGGTGCTGAAGGACGACATGGTGCTGGCTATACTGGGTATGTCAGTCTAGGTTTAGCCTTACACTAACCCTAAACCCTAACACTAACCATAAACACTAACCCTAAACACTAACACTAACCTTAAATCCTAACACTAATACTAAACCCTAAACACTAACTCTAAACCCTAAGACTAACCCTAAACCCTATACCTAACGCCTAAACACTAACCCTAAACCCTAACACTATCCCTAACAATAAATCTAACCATGATTTCACAACATTTCACCCAGATTTTAAAAATCCTTAATTCACACATGCTGCTTATATTGAAATATTGGACTGCACAATATATATAAGATATCACAATATACACAAAATATTTTAAAAAATATACAAAACATCACAACATATCACTGCACTTGTGACGTGGGAACAGAGGCGGCCGAAGGCGAGGGTTGCACTGAATGGTATTTATTTTCCATTCTTTAAGACAGGGAGGTCCAGGCTTGAGCTCCAACAGGACAATGTGCAGCACTGGACCGAACGACCTGCGGGGTTTAAAAAGGTGCACAACACAATTAAGGACAGGTGCTAATAATGCGGTGACTGGGACAGAGGGAGTGGTTTGGTCCACGGGGGCATGCACTGTGAGGTAGTGCGAGCTGTGACATGCGCCCTCTGGCGGCGACCCGGCCTCCCCACCGTGACAGAGCCCCCCCCCCAAGGGCTCCTCCCGCCGACCACCACGACACCACCAGTCGCCTTGGGGCCAGTTGGCCGGTCCGGATGTTCTCTGTGGAAGTCGGCAATGAAGGAGGAGCCCAGGACCTGGGAGGCAGGAATCCAAGAGCGCTCCTCGAGACCGTAGCCAACTTAGTCCACCAGGTATTGCATCTTCCCCTTGCAACACCTGGAGTCCCCCAACCACTCCACAAGGTAGGCAGGGCCGTCAGACAGCTGCAACGGAGAGGGCAGCGCCGTCGTCACCGTGTCCTCCAAGGGCCCTTCTCTGTACGGTTTCAAGGCGGACACATGGAACGCGCGGGAAGCACGTCGGTCTTCAGGCAGGCTAATCTTGTACGTTACAGGGTTAACACGCTTGAGGATAACGTAGGGGCCCGCGTACTTCTCCCCCAGCTTGCCTCTCCTGCCCAGGCGTCCATCTCTGCTGGACACCCACACCTTGTCACCCACCTGGTAGGAGGGGGCCTCGCTCCTCCTGCGGTCCGCCTTGTGTTTGAACCGTCTGATAGCATCCCTCAGGCACCGATGGTTGTCCTCCCTCACCTTCTCGCTCCTTCTGCACCACTCCTCCACTATGGGCTGATCAGAGGAGGCAGCGTTCCAGGGGTACAGAGGAGGTTGGCGACCGAATACGTACTCGAACAGTGTTTTCCCCATGCTGGAATGGGTAAGGGAGTTCTGTGCGTATTCAGCCCACAGCAGCAGAACGCATGCAGTATGTACCTCCCTACTTCCTGGTTGGCGTGATATCCAGATGTTAGGCTGACTGTAACATTCAACTTAGACAGGAACTCCCACCACACACGTGAAGTAAACTGCGGACCCCTGTCCAACACGCTATTCTCCGGCAGACCGAACTGCCGGAATATGTGCCGAAACAGAAGATCCGCCATCTCCCATGCAGTAGGCAGGCTAAGCAGAGGGAGGAAATGAACCATCTTTGAGAACCTGTCTATTACCACCAATATGACAGTGTTACCTTCCAACGGGGGGAGATCGGTCATGAAGTCAAGGGCGATGTGCATCCACAGCTGCTCGGGCACAGGGAGAGGAAGGAGCTTGCCTTGCTTCGTGCGCACACAGCGCAGGAGGCTACGTGGTTCAACACGTCGCGGTGTAACCCAGGCCACCAATACCTGGCTCCCAATAGCTGGGCTGTTTTGGAGACCCCGGCATGTCCAGTTCCCACCGACGTGTGTGCCCAGTTGATAAGGGCAGTGCGCTGTGCGGGGGGTATCCCAATCGACGGCTCCTAGGAAACACTCAGAGTTTAACACTGGCTCGTCACTGGTGGATTCTTTACTGCCTGGGAAGGACCTAGATAGTGCGTCCGCTCGCTGGTTCTTCTCCCCAGGCTGGTACGTAACCTGTAAGCGGAATCTAGAGAAGAACAGTGACCACCGGGTTGGCGAGCGTTCATGCGTTTGGTGGTTTTGATGTACTCTAGGTTCTTATGGTCAGTGACGATGGTGAAAGAATGTTTTGCTCCCTCAAGGCAGTGATGCCACTCGCTGAAAGCCTTGCGCATAGCTAGCAGCTCACAGTTGCCCACACCGTAGTTACGTTCCGCTGCGATTAGCTTCTTTGTATAGAAGGCTATCGGTCTGAGAGAGCTGTTTTTCTTCGGGCGTTGCGATAATACAGCGCCTACACCAACATTGGAGGCATCAATCCCCACTATAAACGGCTTGTTGGGATCTGGTTGGTGTAGCACGGGCGGTTGCATAAAAGCCTTCTTAAGATCAGCGAACGCCTTCGTCGCCTCTGTCGAATGAACCGCCTATAAAAATTCAAGAAGCCCAGAAATCTCTGGAGCTCACACCGTGTGTGAGGCTGAGTCCATTTCACAACCGCGTCCACCTTCCCTGGCTGCATGTGAACGGAGCCTGGCCTGATGGTGTAACCCAGGAAGTTCACCTCGCTGAGGTGGAACTCGCACTTCTCCAGCTTGCAATATAGATTATTGCGCAGGAGCATGCCCAGGACAGCCCGTACATCATGCATATGTTGGTCCAGGGTTTGTGAATACATCAAAATGTCGTCAATATAGACGACACATCTATTCAGATATTCCCTCAGGACCTTGTTAATAAACGCCTGGAAGAACGACGGAGCCGACACCAAGCCGTAGGGCAAGACGCGGTACTCATAGTGCCCGGTTGCGGTACTAAATGCCGTCTTCCACTCATCCCCCTTGCGAATGCGGATGACATTGTAGGCGCTGCGTAGATCGATTTTAGTAAAAATTCTCGCTGACCGCAACTGCTCCAGTGCCGACGGCTGTGAGGAGTAGTAGTCGCTACACAAGCCCTGCGCGAGTGCCTCCTTAATATACTGATCCATTACCTTCTCCTCCTCTTGTGAAAGCGGGTAGATGCGACCGCGCGGAGGAGTGGAACCGGGCTTGAGCATGATGTGACAGTCCCAAGGGCGGCGAGGGGGAAGCTGAGCAGCCTTGGAGGAACTGAAAACCTCTGCCAGGTCGTGATATGGAGCAGGGATAACCTGGTTGGCTTTGATGTTTGGGCTCTCGATGCTAGTGTATTGTGCAAACACACGGGGAGAGGACCTAGCACCACGCAGAGGCGCAACCCATTTTAACAGGCTTCTCTTATTCCAGTCTATCACCGGGTTGTGCAGTCTTAACCAGGGGAGGCCTAACGTGAGTGGGTGATGTGTGTAGGGGAGGATGTAAAAACTGATCTACTCCTGACGACCTTGTATGACTAGTGTAACAGGTGCAGTGTGAAAATATATAAAACCCCCGCCCACAGGCCGTCCGTCCAGTGCCCGGACGCGTCGAGGTTCCTCCAACCATCTCAGGGGCACACCCAGCCGATCTGCCACGCTTTTCCTCATGATGTTCCCCGAGGCTCCCGAGTCCACTAGGGCGAAAAGATCCATAGACACCACCCTGTGAGACACCGTTACCTTCCATGTCAATAAATTGCCCATTAAGGAGTTACTCACCCGAGCCCGTCCCCTCCTGAAGCCGGTTCCTCCAGAGGGGAGCGGTCTCGCCCATCTACATGGGTTCAACAGTAGTTGTCTCACGGGGTGGCGCTGACACGGGAACCTGCAGGGTGATGGATGGAGAAGCGCTTCCCTTTCTCTCTTGTAGGAGTTGGTCGAACGTGATGGCTAGGTGTACCACCTGGTTGAAACCCAGCTCCTCTGGCTGACAGGATAACTCCGTCTTAAGCTCTGGCTTCAGTCTGGCCAGAAAAACATCCGTTAGGGCGACATCATTCCCCCCTGTCC
Organism: Brachyhypopomus gauderio; assembly: GCF_052324685.1. Lineage (NCBI taxonomy): Eukaryota > Metazoa > Chordata > Actinopteri > Gymnotiformes > Hypopomidae > Brachyhypopomus > Brachyhypopomus gauderio. The sequence goes on along the minus strand of NC_135212.1, from coordinate 38,019,515 downwards.
GAGCCGACGGTGCGGAATTCAAGGGCGTGCACCGCTGTGCTGTGGCTGCCCTGGCGCAACTGCAGCAGACTCTGTCCGCACGCACTCCCTCTTCTAGGGTTAAACACCACCTTGAACTCCTGTATGAAATTGGCATAATCGTTCACAAATGGTGCGTTACCGGTAAGCTGGGCTGTGCCCCAGTCCAAAGCCTTGTCTTTCAGGCGTGATACCACAAACGTTACTTTTTCTTTGTCCCCAAGTTGCGAACCTCTGGCGAAGTACAGCTGGCACTGCACACATGTCCAACCTAATCACAAACAATATAAAATACGCTTGTAGAATCACTCTGTTCTATATATTCACAAACAATATAAAATACGACTCATGACAAAGAATCATGACAATAAGAATCATGACAAAAAAAAGCGGTTGTTTAGTATCAAGCAGCAAGATTGGCTGGTGTGTCCAGGTAAGGGAGATCTGATTGGAGCAGACCTGCCTGGCCAGGATCAAGCGATCAAGGCCAATGCTGATGTGAAGGCTCTGACCTACTGTGACCTGCAGTGTGTCAGCGTCAGGGCACTCAGGGAGGTGCTGGAGCTGTACCCTGAATACAGCACCCGCTTCACTGAGGACATCCATCACAACCTCACTTACAATCTCAGAGAGGTGAGACCCCTGAAGGCATAGAACATATATTGCTTCTCCTTTGTTTTCATTATTACAATGGCTTATATTGAGATCTGCTTACTCTGTAGCCGATACATAGTATAGTGCATGCAGTACTTTAGTCCTGTAATGCATGTTGTACTGTAGCACTGTAGTACAGTAGTGCTGTAGTACATGTAGTGCTGTTGTACAGTAGTGCTATAGGTCTGTAGTAGTGCCATAGTACAGTAGTACATGTAGTGTAGTAGTGCTGTAGTACTGTTTGTTAAAAAAATATTTATTACTATTAACATTACACTATCTGCTTTGCTTGTCCTAGGGCCAGACTCGATTCCCTCACTCTCCAAGAACCTCAAAGGTAAGGTGTCACACACAAATATACACACTCACCAACTTGTATATGCTCACTCATCCCTACCAACTGTATTTTTCCTTTCGCTATCTAGCAACTAGCACAAAATCTTTATGTTTATCTCTAACCACAAGGATGGTCATGTCCCCCTAAAAAGGCCTTAATGCATGTGTGTTCATATAGGGATTAAGAGAAGGTATTAAATCATACCAATGGCTATTGATATGCAAGGGAATTCAGATTTCAACAATCTGCAAATAAATACTGCTTCTGGAAGACTACACCCCAACACCCATAATGAATGTGCAGCCAGCCGTCTGTATGCAGGTGGTCACACAAAGTATTTGGACATTATTGAGAAGAGATAGAGATAAGACTGTTCCAACATGCTCTTTGAAGCTTCATGTCGGATCTTCAGTGTTTCTGTTTGTGAGACGCTTCATTGTGTGTGGCAGCCATTATTGTGTCTTTACCTATGTATTGTCACTTTTCCTCAAGGTCTGACAAAGCACACTGTGAAAAGAGGAGCACAGTGGAGAGATTAGCAATCTCACATGATGATTTTCCATGTCCTTGTTCTCTCTGCCCATTTGTGATTTCAAAGCAATTTGCACTCTAGAATTATCATATATTATGATATACAGTTTTCTTTAGTTCCTGCTATTGTAAAATCACTGAAATGATTCACTTTCATTGCACCTCATCTGTCTACTCTAACTCTAACCCTAATATCGCTCCTCTTTCTCAGCAATGTCTCTCTTTTCTTCCTCATCATCTCTCTCTTCTCTTTCTCATCATCTTTCTTTGTCATTATCAACTCTCTTCTCTTTATCATCTACAGTACTTGTTATTGTCTCTTCCTCATCATTGTCACTGTTCTTTCTCATCATCTATGTCATCTATCTTCTTTCTCATTTCTTTTCATTTTTATCATTGTCTCTCTTCTTTCTCATCATTATCTTGTCTCTTTCTCTTCGTTGTCTCTCTTCGTCTTTTCAGGACCGTTTTCAGTCTACACTTCCACTACACCCAAAGTTGCCCTTCATTGTGGAGGCTGAGGAAGAGGATGATTCAGGGCAGGAAGTGGTCAGACCTTTATTCTCAAGAACAGGAAGGTTCTCATCTCAGTCTACACTCAGTGCCATGCTGGGGGAGGAGTTACAGCATTTCAGTATGGTTCGCTTCTGCCACTCTTCAACCCAAGGCTACCAGGGACAGAGCCCCGCCCCTAAGACACTAGCCACTGAGGAGCCATGTGCCACAGTAGTTGACACAGGCTCCTCCCATTGGCCAGCTAAACTGCTTATTCCCTCCCTTAACTGCGTCAGTCCACTGGACCTGAGCCCCAGGTATCACATGACAAAGCACTTTAATGTTCGTGTGTTTCTCGTCAGTCCACTTCTCAGAATCAACATTTATACAGCACTGTGACATGATCACTTCGGATGATTGACCTGTTCACATTTGTTTGATGTCATTGTGGTAACGTAATTTTTGGAAATGTCAGCTCGCATTGATGAGCATGTCTCATAAACAGGGTGTCTCATAAAAATTCAGTTGGATGGGATTGATAATGTCTGGGTATCGTGGTAACAGCATGTGTTTGAGGGGTTGTTTACTGTATGGTTGTCATGGTAATGACGGTATGTGTTGCATCAACTTAGAACGTGCTGACATATTGCAGGGTCGTTGATGGTATTGAGGATAATGAACCAGCATTTCATTTCAATATGGAATCCAGTGAGGTCACCCGTAATCCACAGGTCAAAGGTGAGGGCCAAACTTGCTTAACATCGATTGGCCAGCAATTAACTTTCATGCTTAATTGTTTTACATTTTAGACATGCAGGACTTTCATGTAGAAATGACAACAAAGAGTGTTTAGTTTTTAACACGTAACTAAGTATTCACATGAGACTTTTCAAATAATTTTCAAACCCATTGTTAAATGTAGTATTGCTGTTAAATGTCTTTAAATACCTGCATTTTAGATCCCTTTCAGGTAAATGAGAACATTCTACTTGAGACTGAAGAGGTTAGACAAAGCATCTGTCAGCTCAATACAGAGGTGTTTAATAAACATCCCCAACACATACACACCCATGCATGTACACATAGGCATACACACGTACACATTCCCACAAACACACTTGCACACAAATTCACGCATGGATGCCCACACACAAATATGCGCATAAACACACCCCCACATATCTACACACACACACACACACACACACACACACACACACACACACACACGCATGTACACATGTGCATATACACACAAACGCATTCTCATAAACACATGCATGGACGCACACACACATACATATGCACATAAACACGCACATGTGCACATGCATGCACGCATTTTTATAATCATAGCCTCTGGTTTATGTATGTTATATTTTCATCATATTCCAGATGAGTCACTTAAATGAGGAAGTGTCCACCCTGGCCAAAGAGGTGCATGACATGGTGCGCGTCCTACACACACATATAGCCCCGCCTCACTACACCTCCCCCCTCCCTCCGTGCTCAGTTTTCAGTTGCCATGGTACCATGACCATGCCCACGTCGTCCTCAGACTGGCCCCCACGGGTGCCCTGCCTGCAGGTGGAGCTCTCCGCAAGAGAATGCGTAGGGCTGCGGGCGTGCCACATGTGCTGCCCTGCCTCTGCTGAGGGGGGCTGTGTGGGGCAACATCTTCAGCAGCCTGTCGGTGTCCATTCCTCCTGTGGCCTAGACCCGGAGAGAGTTGCAGCGGTGGGACTGGAGAGGCAGCCGAGCACCTGCCAGCCTGCCAGCACCACGCCCACCTCACCCTACCTGCACCATCATGCTCCCCAGGTTGGGTCTGCTCTGCTCGGCCTGGATTCCAGTCTCCCCTGCCTTTCTGGTCCTAGCGGAGTGGCCTCTCAGGGAAGGATTGCGGGCTCCCTAAGCACTCCCAGCAATGCCCAAACTATCTGTTCCCATGGCAACAATAATCTGTCCCACCACTCTCTGAACATTCAAGTGACCCCTGACCTCACCTGGCAGCATTCATTGTCAACCACACCTGTACACACATCTCTGACGCCCACTGGTCAAACACAACCCCTCACTGTGAGTCCCCTGCTGCATGCTGGGATTTGTAATCATAGCTCATCACACCTCCTCACAGGATCTAGGCAGAACGATCTGGTGGGGTTAAGTCAGGTTCACCTGCAGGAGTCCATCCTGATACCCACTGTGGAGATGACAGATGCTGGAAGTTTGTCAGGGATCTGACTGGACCTTTCTCAGACTCATCCAGCTCTGCCCCACCCTCACCATGTCCAGAAGAAGAACCCCACCCTCACCATGTCCAGGAGAAGAACCCCACCCTCACCATGTCCAGGAGAAGAACTCCACCCTCACCATGTCCAAGGGAAGAACCCCACCCTCACCATGTCCAGGGGAAGCGCCCCACCTTCACCATGTCCAGGAGAAGAACCCCACCCTCACCATGTCCAGGGGAAGCGCCCCACCTTCACCATGTCCAGGAGAAGAACCCCACCCTCACCATGTCCAGGAGAAGAACTCCACCCTCACCATGTCCAAGGGAAGAACTGCACCCTCACCATGTCCAGGAGAAGAACCCCACCCTCACCATGTCCAGGAGAAGAACTCCACCCTCACCATGTCCAGGAGAAGAACTCCACCCTCACCATGTCCAGGAGCGTCCTGATCTCAAATCAACTCCTCTTCAACAAAGTTAACCTTCTCATTAGTGTATGACAGGGGCTCACTGATGTGGGTGACTGCTCTTCCTCTGGCAGGGCTATGCCCTACACTACATAACGTCCTGTGGGTTGTCTGCATGGGTTTGTATGGACACCTTTTCCCTCTAGTTGCTTTCACAGCTTTTAATGAGTCTACATGCATGGCGACAGACAGAAAGCTCTGGATCATCTGCCTTGAAAATGTATCGATTGCAAACGTTGGGCAGCTTTTCTCTCCATCCGTGCATCCACCCATTCACATTTACTTCCCAGAGCTTGTGAGCTTTCTCTCCCATCTAAATAAACACTACAGGTACCAGTGTGTAAAAGCCGCATTACACTACAGTGTGAGAGTTCTTCAGAGACTGCATATGTTCTTTATGAACAAAGTCTGATTCTAGTTTCACAGTATACATCTACTTTCATAATTTTCTAGGCCCAACTTGTCTTGTAATGATTGCTGTCCTGTGGTGGCTATTTTGTAGTGGTTCCAACAGGTTTGTTATGCCCGTTCACAAACTTTTAAAAAAGCTTTTAAAGTTATTACAGCTTTTTATAGGATTTGTGAAGCCTGTAATTCAATGTATGTTCAATGCATATTTAAACATACTATGTTTGATTTTTTATTTTGTAAAATAAAAAGCTTATTTACTGTTTGGATACATTTTATATATCCAAACACACACACAGCAAAAATTCTGGCCCTCATAGACCTCTTAGTCTGCCTCTAAAATGTTCACCTCCACTCCACTTATTATTCTAAATTAGAAACACCTGTTTCAGGTTGTTAGCCGCATAAAGACACCTGTCCACCCCACAAAATCAGTAAGACTCCAACTACTAACATGGCTAAGACCAAAGAGCTGTCCAAAGACACCAGAGACAAAATTGTAGACCTCCACAAGGCTAGAAAGAGCTATGGGGCAATTGCCAAGCAGCTTAATCAAAAAAGATCAACCGGAACAATTATATATTGTTCCAAATAGATCCCTTCCCTCTGTGATGCCTACAGAGAGCCTGTGAGTTAATGAACCAGCTCGTGTATCTGTGGGGCTGAGGCTGCTGTTGGAAAACTGCACTGAGGTTTATACAACGTTTACTCACATAGCCGGGTCTATGTGGCACATTGTTTCAGACGGACTGCACTATTAAACATGGAGCCTCCCACACACACAGCTGGATCAGGCTTTCTTTAACAAACTGTGAAGATGTGGGTATATTCTGTAAATAATGTATGTAGTTAAAGTTCAAGTAGTTTTTATCGTCAATTCTGCATATGTACAGGACATACAGAGAATCGAAATTACATACTCTCCTTCCCAAGTTTCAGCACAAAAAACAACACGAATGTACACTAAAGTAAAAATATAATTATAAATAATAGGAGAGTGAGACAATAAACAATAGTGCAATATACTGTATATAATGTGTATACCTCCATCAGAGCTTAATTTTATGTGCAAAATGTTCATGTACGAGAGAGGAGCAGGCAGTCCTGTCCCCTCTGATACAGAGTTTATACACACAAAGCCTTTAGACCCTTCGAGCCACTGAATGTCCTAAAAGATCTGGAGCCTGCAGTTTGATTCCACAGTATGTACCTTCAGTGACACTTTTGGAGCTCACATGACTGTCACTCATATCCAATTATATGTGTTCATTCTGTAATCAGTGTCAGAGAAACATGTGAAGCAGCAGGATGGGAACAGATGTGAGTAACACGCAGAACACTGAGTAACACACAGGACACTGTGAGTAACACACAGCACAATGTGGGTAGCACACAGTACACTGTGAGTAACAGCGCACTGTGAGTAACAGCACAATGTGAATAGCAAACAGCACAATGTGAGTAACACACAGCACACTGTGAGTAACAGCATAATGTGAGTAACACACAGCACACTGTGAGTAACAGCATAATGTGAGTAGCACACAGCACAATGTGAGTAACACAGTACAATGTGAGTAGCACACAGCACACTGTGAGTAACACAGCACAATGTGAGTAACACAGCACAATGTGAGTAGCACACAGCACAATGTGAGTAACACAGCACAATGTGAGTAGCACAGCATTATGTGTGGAGCACACCGTACACTGAGTAGCACACAGTACAATGTGAGGAGCGCACAGTACACTGAGTAACACAGCATAATGTGAGGAGCACACAGTACACTGTGAGTAACACACAGCACAATGTGGGTAGCACACAGTACACTGTGAGTAACAGCACAATGTGAATAGCACCACACAGCACAATGTGAGTAACACCAGGGTTGCCAACTTTTGAAGATCGCTTGGAGTGAGCTTTGAACCTGAAGGAGATGCCGAGTGTAAATTGTCGACGGGGGGCGAACGTAAAATGGACACAAATTAAGTGTTATATCGCGATCTATCGATCGCCGGTGTTTGGCGCCAGAGCGAACTAGTAACTCAGTAACTCATCAGAGGTAAATAAACTAGATTTTTTTTTTCGGCGTGAGATATCGAAAGTGTGATGTGAGAGCGTGTGAAAACGGTCAAATGAGTGTCTCACGCTCAATGAGTGAGAGTTGGCAACCCTGGTAACCCACAGCACAATGTGAGTAACAGCATAATGTGAGTAACACACAGCACACTGTGAGTAACAGCATAATGTGAGTAGCACACAGCACACTGTGAGTAACACAGTATTATGTCTGGAGCACACAATACACTATGAGTAACACACACCACACTGTCAGTAGCGCACAGCACACAGTGATTCTTGCTGTGTGTTTTGGGCACTTATTTAGTTTATAATGAGACATGCAGCAGCAGAGACTCTGAGAAGAGGAGCACAGTGCACATGGACACGCAGCGTGGGCGTGAAGTCGTTCTGCCTATCCACTAACAACACTGCCTATAGGCAATGCAAACTAGCGAATCTGAAGACAAAGCACACATTCATAGATAATTTTTGCAAGGCTTATGGTGGCCAACAAAACCTCAGGGACAAATGTATAGAAAGAGAAAAGATCGTGTTTCTAGCAGCTTCACTGTATCAGTATATTATGCAGTTTCACTGTTTTCAGTTGTGGCTGAGCAAGATTATTGTGAGTATTGTAAGCCGACTTTCCTCATTTTCTTTCTGTGTAACATGATAATTTAAAAAACTGACGTATTTCATTGTTTACAGACTCACAGAAGTGGGTAGTGGAGCAGATCTGTGGGTGGACAGAGTGGAGCTCTGATGAGTATTTAATATGGCACAAACCAATCGTTAGGCAAAGGTTGGCCATTGTGTAATACTCATCCTCGCTCTCATTTTAATGATATTCTACTCATATTACTTATCAACAGTCTAAAATATAAATATAAGCTTTAATCGCTTGTCAGTATGTGGTGGAAAACACACATGCATTAAATAAATGCACGTTTGATTTAAATATGCTGCAGTTATGGTAGAGAACGATACACTGACTTAGAGTGGGTGGAGCTCAATAATGTGTTTCTGGGAAATCATCCTCAGTTCATAATTCAGGCTTTGGTTTACTGAGAAGTTAACTATGACAGAGGAAGACGGATTTCTGACGGATGGAGAAAAGGATGATGAAATGATTGTATTTTAAATTGTGATCTACAGCACCATCACTAGGTAAAGGGAGGTAATTACATGACTTAGAAAGTTTAGATGCTTTATATGTGTGTATCAGATATGGATGGAGGAAGGTGGGAGACCATAATTAGAGAAAAACATTAATTATTTAGGTTAAAAACATTTATCCATTTTTAGATACTTGGCTTTGAATGCAGTGGTTCTTTATTATTTTTCACTTTCCCATATTTCTTAACGAACATAAAATATACAAATACGGTATATATTTATAATATATAAATAACCCTAAATGTATAATGCTCTATAGATCTTATTGTACACTGGACTACAAGTACAAATATTAGTATGCACTCATATAGTAGTACTAGTGTAATTGTGCATACTCATCTGATAGTTCTACCCAACTGATAACATATGTGCAGGGATGTCAAAGTCAAATACACCGAGGGCCAAAAAACCAAATTTGCTACAAGCCGAGGACCGGACTGGTTCAATATTTATTAAAACATATTGAAATGATTGCACATAGCCTATTGAACCAAGACCTAACACAGTGTATATTATTTAATGCTTAAATGAATAAAGCAATACTTTCTTATGGATCTGTCAGTAATTTCAAGTGAAAACATTTTTCAACAAGCAAACAGATAAAAACAAACTTCCTTCAAAGAAAACATGTCCTGTACATTAAATGAATAAAGTAATAAAGGTTTGAAAAGTGCTGGAATTTAGGCTAAAGTACTTGAAAATGCTTGAAATTGTAACTACTTCGTTTCACAACAAATAGCTATCTGACTAAACAGTTCTCTTTTATTACGTTAACAAATACGAGCCTCTTTTAATTCCAGGACGAAACATGAGAGAACGTGAAGACGTTAAGATTGGGCGTTTTGAAAATAAACAACCATTAAATAATGTGAATAAAAAAATAAAAAAATATTTCGAATCATTCCGAATATATGTATAAATATTTAACTTAATTAAGTTTAACGTGCTGGGAAATATTGAAATGGACCTTGAAAGTGACGTACAAGTGCTTTAATTCCATCTTATAAAGGTGTATGAACCCTGCAAACATGACTTTGTTTATTGCGCTGAGGCGAGAGCGGTTATCTTAACATAAAAAGAAAACGTTCCACCATTGTTATTTATAAACATATTTATAAGAAATTTATATTCCACGACAGGACCGACTGTTACCTTAGGAACATGGTTTGAATTCAACTTACCTTCAACTATAAAGTTTTCAGATACACGACGAATTTCACGTCGCATATTTTTATCACAAGTCGATTTGAATAAACCGTGGGAGATATACTCCTTTAACTCGCCATAAAATCTGAAATCCTTCATTTTTTTATTACAATGTTTCTCGTACGATCACACACTCCGTTCACTACTTCGCATCTAGTAGTGTCGTAAAGTGTAAACGCATCGGGCAAAATATCTGGGTGTATCAGGGTGTACGGATCGGGTAGTCACAGCACGACCTCGCGAATTGACAGCGCGCGAGGCCCTCGCGCACGGGCGGAGCCACTGCGATTACGTCATTTTCGCCGCGCTGACCCTCGCCGCTTGTGCGCGCTGCAGTGACTTCGCGGGCTACCGTTGCATTGTGGGGAATGTAGTGTTTGTGCGTGCAAAACACCAGCGGGCGGCTGTGGCCTGCGGGCCGGTTCTAATAGTAATTAAATATCATCCAGGGGGCCATAGATAATCAATTCGCGGGCCACCTTGACTTTGACACATGTGACAAAGGTAGCACAATGGCTACCTACAGTGTTAGCTTCACCAAAGTGTTAGCTTTTCCTCAACTGTAACTGTGAGTGATGTTTTGGCTATAATAAGACTTATGAACATCAAGAGCATGCAGTTTAAACAATGGACAGGTAAACAGGGAATATGTAAGTCTAAATTTTAGTGGACCTTGTTCTAATCAATCAAAAGTGAAATCCTTATTGTCTCACTTTAAAATGCTTTACTCATTGGCAACACTTATTGTGAATCAGTTTGACCTGCTGTTGTGCAAATGGAACAGACAACAGGTAGAAATGAGAGGCAATTAGCAAGACACCTCCTATAAAGGAATGGTTCTGCAGGTGGGGACCACAGACCTTTTCTCTGTTCTCATCCTTTCTGGCTGATGTTTTGGTCACTTTGGCATTGTGTCGGTTCTCTCACCATAGAGACAGCATGGTGTGGTGTATACAACCAAGTTGTAAGTTGATCAGGTAGTGCAGCTCATCCAGGATGGCATATCATTGTGAGCTGTGGCAAAAAGTTTTGCTGTGTCTGTCAGCAGTGTCCAGAGCATGGAGCAGTACACCAGGAGACATGGAGGGGGCCGTAGGAGGGCAGCAACCCAGCAGCAGGACTGCTACCTCCTCCTTTGTGTAAGGAGGAACAGGAGGAGCAGTGCCAGAGCCCTGCAAAATGACCTCCAGCAGGCCACTAATATCCATGTTTCTACTCAAACTATCAGAAACAGAGTCCATGAGGGTGGTATGAGGGCCCGATGTCCATAAGTGGGGCTTGTGCTTACAGCCCAACACCGTACAGGGCAATTGGCATTGGCGCTTCGCCATTGGCACCCTCTTCACAGATGAGAGCAGGTTCACACAGTATATGTGACAGAGTTTGGAGATGCCGAGGAGAATGTTCTGGTGGCTGCCACGTCCTCCAGCATGAACAGTTTCACAGTGGGTCAGTAATGGTGTGGGGAGGCATTTCTTTGGAGGGCTGCACAGACCTCCATATGCTAGCCAGAGGTACCCAGACTGCCATTAGGTACCCGGATGAGATCCTCAGACCCATTGTGAGACCATAAGCTGGTGCAGGGGCCCTGAGTTTCTTCTGATGCATGACAAGGCAAGGCCTCATGTGGCTGAAGTGTGTCAGCAGTTTCTGCATGATGAAGGCATTGATGCTATGGACTGGCCTGCCCGTTCCCCAGACCTGAATCCAATAGAGCACATCTGGCACATCATCCATCAACGCCACGTCCTTTACACTTTACAACATTTTATGCTAAATGTGTGGTCAGATGAGAATGACTAGACTGATTTGAAATGATAGACAGGCCACAGTAACTTGAATAACAACTCATTAAAGTATTCAGAAGAGCATCTCCAATTGCACAAAAGATATCAAATCGAACAGTCAATGTTAATTATGCAGTAAAAGGGTTAATATATGTTAAATGAAGCTCATGTCAGCTGCCTGTATGTTCATATTTGACCATGAACATTAGACCATGAACATATAGGTGGTGGTGTAATGGTGATGGTGTAATGGTGGTGGTGTTGTAATGGTGGTGTTGAAATGGTGGTGGTGTAATGGAGTTGTGTGATGGTGTGGGGGATATTTTCTTGGGACACTTTAGGCCCTTTTATACCAACTGAGCATCATTTAAATGCCACAGCCTACTTGGGTATTGTTGACCATGTCGATCCCTTTAAGACCGCAGTGTGCCTGTGCTGTCATGGCTACTTACAGCAGGAGGATGTGTCGGGACACAAGGCTCAAATCACACTGCAACACTGAGTTCTCTGTACTGAAATGGCCTCCACAGTCACCATATTCCAATCCAATAGATCACCTTCATGATTGGTGGAACAGGAGATTTACATAATGAATGTGCAGCCAATTAATCTGCAGCAGCTGTGTGATGCTGTGATGATGTCACTATGGACCATCATCTTTGAGGAATGTTTCCAGTACCTTGTTGAATCTGCCACAAAGAATAAAGACAGTTCTGAAGGCAAAAGGAGGTCCGACCCCCCACTGCTGAAATGTAACTGTTGATAGGACAATGTTTGATTAATTATAATAATGAGGTTCTACTGTTAGAACCATTTTATATGGATTTCAGTTTTGGTATTTTAGAACATTCCACTCTTGGCTATGCTTGCTTTAAAACCTACTGAGTCATGAGAGCAATAAAATCCCAGCAGAGGATCTGGAGTTCAATAGCCTATATTCACACTGTGTTTTATAGTCCTCTGTGGGCAACCGAGGTATAGGCCTTCAGACCTACAATGCATCTCACAAAACATGAATATGTTTACTATTAAGGTATTTAATATGTACCATTAAGGTATTTAATAAATTTCATTCGATTATCTGCTTTGATTAAAATAATTAAATCTGGTCCTTCATCAGTATATAATTCCATGTGTTTTGAAATGTTAATTTAGCTGAACATACCTAAACATTTATTTACTTTTCTGTTGATTTTATGTAGTGTGTTGCAGCATTTCATTTACATAAAGACCATTTTACATTTTCTTGTAGACAAACAACTGTATGATCGATCTGAAACACCTCAAGCAAGACCTAATCAGAATTATTGGTTTAATGTATATTTGCAGTCATTCAATAATCACTTATCTGTAAGCCTGATGGTCCTGGTGTGTAAATTTAGCATTTTTCCAGTCCACATAATGTAAATATTTAACTGTAATTGTAGGGTATTCTAACTAAAATTCTTTAGGTCGGAGCTTTGTGGCTGACGCGTGTTTCAGGATCCAAAAGTAAACGACATCTTCAACAAAAGTCACGTTTTGTATTTTTTATTGATGCAAAATAATAATAAAAACGAATACAAACGAACACTTTGCCTTTTAAGTTTCCACTATAATCGTTCCACAGTGTGACTACGTCCACGGTACGATCCACGGTACGCTCCACGTACGGTCAGAAAAACCGTGAGCCTCCAACCTTCCTTCTCCCGTGTCCCTCTAACCACACTGTCCACTGCCCTAGCCCACTTGTGTCACCAAAGGCCAACCACGTCACTTCCCAAAATTACTTTTAAATCCACATTATCCTTTTGCGTATATTCTCACAAAAAACCATGAAATATACTAAGCATAAATTTAAACCAGTATCAAATATCTTATCAATATTATATTATAATATGAAACATGAACACCAAATACACATAACATGGGCAAACTCTGAACTAGGCATAAAATAGGCATCTGGCGCCTACATTACCGGCCCCTAATTGTTCTAACACCAAAGTAACAGAACAATTACCAAACTTGATTCCTATATATTATCCAAGTATGAATCATATCCACGTATAAGAAATGTGCAAATTTCTGTCTCATAAATAAGATACTATTAGTATACTAAATGTCCAAATTTTCATGGATATAAATCCGTAATTGCTCCATCTGTGATAAAGAGAGAAAAGAAAGAGAGAGAGAGAGAGAGAGAGAGAGAGAGATAAAGAAATAAAGAGAGAAAGTAGAACCAGAGGTTGCTAGCACATGGTTCATCGTAGGGGCTTAGTCTTTACCACTAGCCCAGTCAGACTCCACAAGCAGACAGATCTTCGTAATGGGTCTGTCCAAGACATTAGTCTTTGTCTTTATTTTGACCCTGCGGACCAGACCGTTCCTGTCTGGAACTGCTTCAATAATCTTGCCCATAACCCAGGAGTTTCTAGGCGCACAGTCATTCACAAGAAGAACGATGTCTCCTTCAGCATAGTTCTTGGATGCTGTAGCCCAGCGCTGGCGCTCCTGTAGTTGCGGTAAGTACTCCTTAGTCCATCTCTTCCAAAACAAGTCGGACATGTATTGCACCTGTTTCCATCTGCGCCTAGAATATAGGTCGTCCTGATCAAACAATCCTGGAGGCAATGAGGGCATTGTCTTCAGCATTAACAAATGATTAGGTGTCAAAGCCTCTAAATCATTCGGATCGTTGGATGCCTTGGTGATCGGCCGGCTGTTGATGATCGACTCTGCCTCGCAGAGGACCGTAAGAAGGCCCTCCTCATCAAGGATCTGTTCTCTCACAACTGAATTCAGCACCTTCCTGACTGATCGTATCAACCTCTCCCATGCTCCACCGTGATGCGAGGCGGCAGGAGGGTTGAACGTCCACTTGATCTCATGCTGGTGGAACAGATGCTGAAACTCTGAGGAGTTCCAATCGGCAACAGCTGCCTTCAGCTCACGATTGGCAGCAACAAAATTTGTCCCGTTATCCGAGCGAACCTCTTTCACTTGTCCTCTTCGCGCTATGAAGCGCCGAATCGCGTTAATGCACGAATCAGTGTCTAATGACGAGGCCAACTCGATGTGCCCTGCGCGAATGGCTAAGCAAGTGAATATGACTCCATACTTTTTAAAGATGGTTCTTCCACGCTTGACCTCCAATGGTCCGAAATAATCCACACCAACTCGAGTGAAAGGTGGGTCATCAGGAATCACTCGCTCTTGTGGAAGATCAGCCATAAGTTGGGTTCCAGTTTTCCCATGCAAGCGGCGGCACGTCACACACTTCCCAATCACTTTTGTAATAGCCATGTTGGCGCTCGGAATCCAAAACCTTTGGCGCAGCTCAGAGAGCATGTGATTGCGCCCTCCATGCCCAGTCTTCAAGTGAATCTGTTGGAGGAGTAAGTCTGTTATGTGAAAGTCTCTGGACAGGATGACTGGCTGCTTGCTACTTTCTGGCATAGCTGCACGACTCAGTCTTCCGCCTACTCTCAACAGGTCATCTTGAAGTACTGGGTTTAGCTTGTACAAGTGACTACTGCGCTTTATGCTTTGACCTTTGCACAAAGCTGCAATCTCCTCCGAATATTTCTCTTTCTGACAGAATTTGATTATGTCAATTTCTGCTTGCTCCAGGTCTTCCACTGAAAGTTGAGTAGGTCCAATGCTCATCTTGAAGTGGTCAATCTGGCTTTGGATCAGCTGTTCACTTTGAACTGCACTGTTTTTAGTGTCAACTGCACACAGCTCTTTGTGTTTTTGACAGAGGCATCGCAGCATGGCCTTCAACTTCAAGAACCACGCCACGATTCTTTTCAATTTGATCCAGGATGAGAAGTGGTTGATTAGTCTTTCGAAGGGAGTGACATTCTCTTCCACTTCCACTCGATTCACTGTGACCTTTTTGATCTCAGGATCATCTGACGTAAGTTGTGTGTGGCTCAATGGAGTGTTGGGCCAATTCTCTTCGGGACCGTGGAGAAACTCAGGTCCAGACACCCATGTGGTGTTCTTCAGGAATTGATCCACTCTTTGCCCTCTAGAGGCGCAGTCGGCTGGATTCACGTCGGTGCCGACATGTCTCCACTGTTCCACATCAGAGTTTTTTAGGATAGCCGAAACTCTATTTGCCACAAACGTACGGAAACGCGTGGTCTCGTTCTGCAGATACTGGAGTACCACCGTACTATCAGTCCAAAATGTTGATTCTGCAAGATCCAGTTGAAGCTCTCTTCTTAGGACACCGTCCATCTTAATGGCTACCGTAGCCGCAATCAATTCCATCCGGGGAATCATAGGAGGCCTAAGAGGCGCTACTCTGGACTTGCCCATCATGAACGCACAATGCGTCTTATTGTCTGCATTGCGCAGGAGAAGGTAGCTGACCGACCCGTACGCATCCTCACTCGCGTCTGCAAAGTGATGTAATTGCGCGAATACGCATCTTCCAAATTCTTCAGGCTTGAGACATCTGGCCACTGAGAAATTCTCCAAGGCAGGAAGACTAGTTAGCCAGTTCGTCCACTGCTTCTTCACTTGCTCAGGTAAGTCGTCGTCCCATCCAATCTTCAGTCTGCATAGTTCTTGCAGGATAGCTTTCACTGGCAAGACTACGGGTGTCAAAATGCCTAATGGATCATAGACTGAACCAATGACTGAGAGAAGTCCTCTCCTGGTGAATGGGCGATCTTTGATGGTGATCTTGAATTTGAATACGTCTGACTCAACACACCAGTTGAGACCAAGAGCCCTCTCCATAGGTAATTCGTCACGATCCAGATCCAATGTTTTCATTTCCTTTGCCAATTCAGACTTGGGAATGGAGTCAAGTACCTTCCGTCGGTTGCTCACCCATTTGGTGAGGCGGAAGCCTCCTTTAGCACAAATCCTCATGAGGTCTTGACACATGGATACAGCTGCCTCCTCTGTAGCAACAGACTTGAGGCAATCGTCTACGTAAAAGTTCTGTAAGACAGTCTGAACCACTTCGGGTTTGAACTGCCCACTCTGATCTTCGGCACACCTCCTCAAAGCGAAGCTGGCACAACTTGGCGAAGATGTGGCTCCAAATAGGTGCACAGTCATCTTGTGCTCCGTCAACGCCTGGTTGCAGTCGCCGTCTGCCCACCAGAGAAACCTGAGAAGGTCAGAGTCTTCATCAGACACCTTAACTTGATGGAACATTGCTTCCACGTCTGCCATGATTGCAACGTGCTCTTGTCTGAATCGTATCACAACACCAATCAGACTGCTGGTCATGTCTGGACCCTGAAGGAGTTGGTCGTTCAGGGATGTGCCTTGATACGATGCTGCACAATCGAACACAACCCTTAGTGTCTGTTTGACAGGGTGGTATACGGCGTGGTGTGGTATATACCACACCTTCCCTTCTTTGTGCATCATTTCATCCTCTGAAAGTTGCACTGCATAGCCCTTCTTTATCAGGTCTTCCATAAAGTCTGTATACTCCTGTCTGTAGCTGTCGTTTCGAAGAAACTTCCGCTTTAGGTTTTGTGCTCGCTGTTCAGCTATTGGTCGATTATTTGGCATGTGAACCAATCTGTTCTTGAGTGGTAGACACAAGGAGTAATGACCATCAACCAACACAGCAGATTCCGTGACCATGTCCATGAACTGATGGTCTTCCCTGGACATTTCCACTTCTTCATGTTTTCCACATTCTGGAAAATCCACTTTGAACTGTTGTAGCCACAGGTTCTCCAAACTGCTGACTGATATGCGGTTTGCTGTTGTCCTCTTTAGTCTTCCTTTGTTCTGACTGCTATACGTTTCCCTCAAAGGCCCATTTACAGTCCAGCCTAGCTTGGTTCGCACAGCGTATGGCCCATCACCAATACTGCTCACCAGCTCCCATGGCTCCATAGCTTTGGGCACATTTGCTCCTATGAGCAATCCAATGTCGGCTTCGATATGAGGTAAGTGTATTCCTTTAAGGTAGGTCCACCTTTCTAGATCCTTTTGTTTCGGTATGTTTTCCTTTCCAACAGGTATGGATTTCTGTGAGAAAACATCTGGAAGATCGATAAACTCCTCACCGGATAAACTGCTGACTTTCAAGCCTGACAATATGTGAGTACAAACAGGTTTCTCTTCGTTCATAGTTCTCAGCAGTATGTTGGTCTTTCTTCCAGTGAGCTTCAACTCCTTCATCAAGGCTTCGGTACAGAATGTGGCCGAGCTTCCTGGGTCTAAGAAGGCGTAAGTCTGCACCACCGCGTTTCTCCTCTTGGTTTTAACCTGTACGGGAATAATCGCCAGCGTGCAGTCATCTTCTCCGGCCCCAATCAGCCCACCACCTTCGGATTCTGCAGCAACGAAGGCACTGAGTATAGTTTGCGTTTCAGAACTCTGTGTCTCTGTGTTTGTTTCATCAGCGATGCCTTTTTTCTTTATGTGCAGCAACGTTGGATGCGTTAACGAACACACCTGACAGCTGACTTTTGCCTTACAGGATTTACTCATGTGGCCTTGCTTTAAACAGCCAAAACAACATCCCTTGCTCTTCAGGAAGTTTATCTTCTCGTTGTGTGGCTTGCCTTTAAGCTTAGTACACGAGTCCAAGTTGTGTTCACCATCACAGAAGAGACACGTCTTTGTGACAGTCATCTCTGAGTCCGTGTTTTTCTTTGACTCTGTGTTTGCCTCCTGTTTGTCCAACTGTTTAGCACTTATAGTGAATGACTTTTTAATTATGCCTTTCTTCTGCTCTTTGTTATTGTTTTGCCTAAGTGTAGGTGCTTTAGATGTTGTGCTATCTTTTATGTCTCCGAAGACTGGGTGCAGAGCGATCTTGGCTTGTTTGTTAATAAACTCTACCAAATCTTTGAACTTGACTCTCTTGTCAGGTTGCTCCTGCACACCAAATACGACACCTCTCCACCTTTCTCGTAGCTTATAAGGAAGCTTCGACA
Organism: Brachyhypopomus gauderio; assembly: GCF_052324685.1. NCBI lineage: Eukaryota > Metazoa > Chordata > Actinopteri > Gymnotiformes > Hypopomidae > Brachyhypopomus > Brachyhypopomus gauderio. Next base: position 38,001,236 of record NC_135212.1, on the reverse strand, counting down.
CAATGGCCTTCAAATTTGCAACATTATCAAGCTCTTCCATATAATTCACTTCAGTCATGGTGTTGAGGCATGCTGTCAGAAAGAGTGAAAAGGCATTCAGTGCGTCAGCATCCTCTGGCTTTATAGGCATCCAGTTTGCCACCTTGTTCATGTAGGCTACAGCAATCTTGTAATCGTTGCCGAAGTGCTCCTTCAGTAACTCTTTTGCTCTCTGATAGCCTTCTTGTGGCTTCATATGAAGGCAGCTCTTCACCAACTCTTTAGGTTGACCACTCGTAAATTGCTCTAAAAAATAGAGACGATCCCTAGGGCTTTCAGTGCGTGATTCTACACCATGCTCAAATGCCCTTACAAATGTGTTGTAATCAAGGGGGTGACCACTAAAGGTGGGAATGTCTAATGGTGGCAGGCTCATCGTTTTCTGTTGTTTCACCATCATCTCAGTTATTGTATTCTGACGAGCCATAACACCGCAGAGTGTTTCAACTGCATGGTCACCTGCTACAGGGATAGCTGTAGGCTGCCATGTGCCAGTAAACTGTGGCTGCTGCGCACCAATAGACTGAAGCTGCACAGCAATAGGCTGAGGCTGTAGTGGGATGAATTGACCATGTGCACTTGTATTGTCACTGACTGGATTTCGATTTACAGGCCGTGGTATGTATCCAGACTCAATAGTTAATGAATTGCGTGATGAATGGCGTGACGCTTGGCTCACTTGTGAAAAGCATTCATTTTCATAATTTTCTAAAACTTTTATTTTTGCGTCCGCTGCTGCAAGAAGTGTTTGCAGATCTAATTGTTCCCTTTTTGCTTTTAATTCAGCTTCTTGCAATTGTAAATTTTGTTTTTGTTGCAAAGTTGTTGCCTCTGCGAGCAATGTAGCTTTCTCCATCTCTGCTTTAAGCTTAAGTTTTGAAGAAGTGGTGGATACTCTGCTTCCAGCTACTGTCTCGCGCCCTTTACTCCTCTTGCTCGAGGCAACCGATATGGCAGACACGCTGTCCGAAGGACGAATTTCGGAGTCACAACGTTTTGATTGTTCAGCGCGAGCCGCAGCTGCTTTAATCCACATTTCCACATGTTCAATGAAACCCTGCATTCGGCTCGCATTTGGGTTAAACCACGACTTTTGATCCATATCTCGTTCTTCCTCGTTCATTAATTGTTGCAGACCATCGTTTATCTTACACAATTCTCTGAATGAGTCTTGAAAGTCCACACGCAATTTCTGTTTAACAGTGTCCACGTTACCATCGAATCCCATTAGCGTTTCAATCCGGCTAATTTGGCTAGTTAGATGGCCTAGCTTAGCTTTCCTTGACTGTGTTAAGCGGTGTAGCTTGTCTTCGACAGCTTTCTCTGTCATTTTCGATTCTCTTTTTCCACTAGTTAACTGTTCAGTAACTTCATGCATAATGGCAAACTTCCGAAATAACACACAAGTTGCAGCTTACCAGAATGATCATCCACTCGTCTCGTGGTAAGTTACTCTTCTCGTCTTGATAAAACGTTGTCCGAGGTTTTCACGATTTTTAACGAGTCCTTTTTCTTCCTTTCCAATTCCTTCTCCACACGAAGCAGAGAGGTTTTTCTGACTAAAGATGTAGGGTATTCTAACTAAAATTCTTTAGGTCGGAGCTTTGTGGCTGACGCGTGTTTCAGGATCCAAAAGTAAACGACATCTTCAACAAAAGTCACGTTTTGTATTTTTTATTGATGCAAAATAATAATAAAAACGAATACAAACGAACACTTTGCCTTTTAAGTTTCCACTATAATCGTTCCACAGTGTGACTACGTCCACGGTACGATACACGCTCCACGTACGGTCAGAAAAACCGTGTCCCTCTAACCACACTGTCCACTGCCCTAGCCCACTTGTGTCACCAAAGGCCAACCACGTCACTTCCCAAAATTACTTTTAAATCCACATTATCCTTTTGCGTATATTCTCACAAAAAAACCATGAAATATACTAAGCATAAATTTAAACCAGTATCAAATATCTTATCAATATTATATTATAATATGAAACATGAACACCAAATACACATAACATGGGCAAACTCTGAACTAGGCATAAAATAGGCATCTGGCGCCTACAGTAATTTAACCCACCTTTAATCTGCTGTGATATTACAACAAATACTGACAAGTGGAAAAACTCCCTGGAGAATTTTGTAATGTAAATTACAGAATCTCAGAGTGTATGAACAGTAAATCCATGTTCATCAGACTGGAAAGATAATGGCCACAGATGATTTTAATAATATATGTTTAAAAAACTTAAAGACAATAATGAAATTCAAGAAGCAATTTAAAATCTGAAAAACAAAAAATCATCTGATGGTCTCATCTCTGAATTTCACAGACCCATAACTTCTTTTCCTAATGGAAGTATGTGAAGATGCTTTTGAAAAGGAACAACTTTCCATATTACTAAAACAAGGCATCATAGCAATCTCATGGCTTCTTGATAGTAGGTGTCCTTTAACATTATTAAAGTGTCAGTATGAGCGATGCCACCTCTCACCACCAGATGTCACCATCATCCCCGGAGAACTGATCACCAACAGCTATCCTCCCTAAATTCCTCTACCTACAGGTCCTTCTAAAAAAATTAGCATATTGTGATAAAGTTCATTATTTTATGTAATGTACTGATAAACATTAGACTTTCATATATTTTAGATTCATTACACACAACTGAAGTAGTTCAAGCCTTTTATTGGTTTAATATTGATGATTTTGGCAACAAAGCAAAGAAACAACAACCCCCCCCAAATTAGCATATTTCATCCGACTAAAAAAGAAAAGTGTTTTAATACAAAAAAAGTCTACCTTCAAATAATTATGTTCAGTTATGCACTCAATACTTGGTCGGGAATCTTTTTGCAGAAATGACTGCTTCAATGCGGCGTGGCATTGAGGCAATCAGCCTGTGGCACTGCTGAGGTGTTATGGAGGCCTAGGATACTTCGAAAGCAGCCTTGAGCTCATCCAGAGTGTTGGGTCTTGCATCTCTCAACTTTCTCTTCACAATATCCCACAGATCCTCTATGGGGTTGAGGTCAGGAGAGTTGGCAGGCCAATTGAACACAGTACTACCATGGTCAGTAAACCATTTACCAGTGGTCTTGGCACTGTGAGCAGGTGCCAGGTCGTGCTGAAAAATGAAATCTTCATCTCCATAAAGTTTTTCAGCAGATGGAAGCATGAAACGCTCCAAAATCTCCCGATAGCTAGCTGCATTGACCCTGCCCTTGATAAAACACAGTGGACCAACACCAGCAGCTGACACAGTGGCACCCCAGACCATCACTGACTGTGGGTACTTGACACTGGACTTCAGGCATTTTGGCATTTCCTTCTCTCCAGTCTTCCTCCAGACTCTGGCACCTTGATTTCCCAATGACATGTAAAATTTGCAGTGCTGCTTCTCTGTAGCCCAGGTCGGGCGCTTCTGCCACTGTTTCTGGTTCAAAAGTGGCTTGACCTGGGGAATGTAGCACCTGTAGCCCATTTCCTGCACACGCCTGTGCACGGTGGCTCTGGATGTTTCTACTCCAGACTCAGTCCACTGCTTTCGCAGGTCCCCCAAGGTCTGGAATCGGCCCTTCTCCACAATCTTCCTCAGGGTCCGCTCACCTCTTCTCATTGTGCAGCGTTTTCTGCCACACTTTTTCCTTCCCACAGACTTCCCACTGAGATGCCTTGATGCAGCACTCTGGGAACAGTCTATTCGTTCAGAAATTTTTTTGTGTCTGACCCTCTTGCTTGAGGGTGTCAGTGATGGCCTTCTGGACAGCAGTCAGATCGGCAGTCTTACCCATGGTTGCAGTTTTGAGTAATGAACCAGGCTGGGAGTTTTTAAAAGCCTCAGGAATCTTGTTTAGGTGTTTAGAGTTAATTTGTTGATTCAGATGATTAGGTTATTAGCTCATTTAGAGAACCTTTTCATGATATGCTAATTTTGTGAGAATTTTGCGTTTTCATGAGCTGTATGCCAAAATCATATATTTCAGTTGGTGTGCAATGAATCTAAAATACATGAAAGTTAATTTTTTATCATTACATTATGGAAAAGAATGAACTTTATCACAATATGCTAATTTTTTTAGAAGGACATGTATTTTACCTCCTACCGTTCCAAAGTACTGCCTCTGTTACATCGAGTCTGACTGTTTCCAATGTAACTCCTTTTCCAATAAGGACAACACAACTGTTTTTGATTCTTAACTAACTGATTTAAGCCATATCTTAGTCATGACATTGAAATGTTTGGGTTCTGGTGCTACCCTGGTGTCTTTTAGTAAAAGTCCATTATTAAGCCTACCTTCAACTGATGGAACGTTCTGTGATGTCATTTTCTAGCTCGAGAAGAAGTTCGTTTTTTCAGTTAATTTAAACCATCACAAAAGTGAAGAGGTGCTTCCTTAGACCGTTCTTGCCCTTGAGAAGGCTTTGCTTTTTTACGAGAGAGAAAAAAGGGAGAATTATATGTATCGGAAGATTGAAATAAACGTTCAAAACTCGCTTCTGACTCAGAATTTCATCCCAACGTTAGCTGTCTGTCTAGTCAAGCGAATGGGCGCCTGACGAGGACAAAACATTCTGTGTTTAACTGTTTGCCGTCCTTAATAAACTCTAGAAGTCTTTCCTGACACACAACAGCTACGGAACACTGAGGGTTGTATACATTCGTACTGCTGGATTTGAACCCTGATCGTCTTGAGATGGTTGCAAGGCCCATACTACAGTCACAATCACTGGTATTTAATGTCAGTGTTGAAACAGAAAATAATACATGTATTAGAGACCTGTATGTTTCTGATGGGCTACATTACTGGGCTTGAAGAGATGCACTTGATCAGCACAAATTCAGGACCCAAGCAATATGTAAAAAACAACAAGTTTAAAGAAATCTCAATGTAACAAGTACACATGCTATATACAGGACCTGTTTATTGTTGTTGGTAAATATTTTATTCTTAAAATGATCACATTACAATTATATCTCCTCTATTCGGTGTGTATATTGTACTAAAGCAGCCAAAGTAACGAACGTCATCTTTTCATTTGTTTATTTTTTTTATCCGAATATATTAACGAATATGGATTGTTGTCTACTACGTTTTATGTTTTTTGTTTTCTCGTGTATGTGCTTTCCCGATTATGTTGTTCCTTTGGTAAAGTTTTTGTTATTTTAAAACTAATGTTATTTTAAGAGCGTGGGGAATAGGAGGATCCCGGAAGTCGGTTCCCTAAAGCGGAAGCGAAGGCAGGACCGTCGACTGGAGACGTTTGGGGCAACGAGAAGGGACATTTTTGTTCGAGCTATATTTTGCGAAAGCAATACAAAGCTCAGGTAAGTATAGATTTGTTGTTGATATGTGAACGTCTTACTGTTGGTGACAAGTACTGAGTGGCTCATTAAACTAATGACTGTCGTATCGTGAAGTTGGCGCTGTCATCTAACGTGAGCCACCGTCAGGTTAGCCGGATGCTAACCCGTCACGGCGCACCGGAGAGTCCCGACCCGCCATCACGGCCCCGGTCACGGGGTTACGGCTCGGCCCCTGGGCTCTGCTGCACAGGGCCGGTCCTGTCAAACTCCAGGGTCTCTTATGGTGTCCAAAGTTGGGAGTTAGCCCATTAGCGTGCCGGTAATGTGACTTTACTTGGCCAGCTGGCCTCATTTGGTATGCGAACAAAACTAGCCGAGCTCAGGGTGCAGAGTGAGCTAGCGTAAGCTAACCCTAAATACTTCACTAACCCTTAAAACACAAAATCCCATCCCCAGTATTAACTAACCCTAAATACTAAACCCCTAAATCCCCTAAAAAACCCTAAATCCCTCAACCTAAACCCCTAACCCTAGCGTTAACTAACCCTAAATACTAAACACTAACCCTTATCACTAAACCCCAGCCCTAGCGTCAGCTAACCCTAAATACTAAACACTAACCCTTATCACTAAACCCCAGCCCTAGCGTTAACTAAGTAGGGTTTAGGGCTAAAGTGTAGTGTTAGAGCCGTCATTAAAATGGACTTGTAGCATTTCAGTTTAACTAGCCAAGCAAGCTAGCACAGTGAGGTGAAGTTGACAGTTGTGTGTGTAATATTTTATAAAACGTTATTCTGTTAATAAGTATATGTACACTGGCGAGAGTGGCGAGCTACAGTGCCGGCGGGCCCAGCACTGCGGAGCTGAGCTCGGGTAACTCACCCAGCTCTCCGACCAGGGCGAAAATTCCACATAGGAAATGTCTACAGCCATGGGCATACTGTCACATGTATGAGAGAGGCGTAAGAGAAATCGTAGATGTAAACGTTTTCATCCTGTCTCTGGGCACAAAGTTCAGTTCAGTGTGGCATACCGTGTTTTAATGCGCAGGAATGTAAAGTCACATCATGCCTTCCGTGTTTTACCAGACCGGCAAGCTAGTTGAGTCACTACTCGGTTCATCACGTTTTGTTGCAATGAGGATTCTGTGGTTTGGTTTGGTCTTGGCTAAACAGTGTGTGCATTTAGACATGTGAACTGAAACACGCATTTGCTGTGGTCAATTGCCTTAGGACTGTCTCCATGATGAAACTTTCTTCATGTTTCTCTGTTGGTTCCTTAGGAAAGAGCTGATTTGTTAACCTTTGAATCCAGCTGGATTTTGAACAACCATTGTCCTTTTGTACTACAATGCAGTAAAAGAGAATATACAGACACTTCCTTTTTAAAATCTGTAAATCCATTCATTCTTTGACAAAGTTTAGCAAACAGAGTTGTTCTTTGAAGCATGTCTATGGACATTTGTGGTAGGGTTGGGTGGTATAGAGCTTTTTCATACCATCTTCAGATTACCGGGTTGGGGGGGGGGGCTTTTCATCACCTGTGTACATTCCTGTTTTTTTGGTGCATTGATACTCTGTGTTCTTAATGCCCTGGTGTGTGTGTGTGTGTATATACCCAATTTTCTTAATGCCCCGTTGTGTGTGTGTGTGTGTGTGTGTGTGTGTGTGTGTGTGTGTGTGTGTGTGTGTGTGTGTGTATTATACCCCCTGTTTTTAATTCCCCGTTGTGTGTATATATACCCCATGTTCTTAATGCCCCATTGCTGGCCATTGTTTCAGGTCTCCTGTTCCTAGTCTAGTCTACTTCCCTCTGCTGTTCTTGGTTTGTGTGTTTCAGGTTCCTGAGTTTTGCTTTGCCCATTTTCTTTAGCTTCTGTCTAGTGTTTTTTTCTGGGTCCTGTTGATTCTCTTTCTAGTTTGTGTTCACTTGTTCATGTATGTCCCATGTGTGTCCTCTACTTTTACCCGGTTTGTTGTATTATGTTTGCCTGCTTCCATTCCTTTGCTCTTTGGACTTGTTTCTTTATTGCAGTGGTGTATTAATCTAATTAATCTAGTTCTTAATTTTAATTTCATGTTGTAGCTACTTGGTTTGTTTTCTTATTTGGTTATGTGTCCACTTCCATTACGGCACAAATTCCCGGCGTTACAGACATGACTTTTTTGAACTTTTAAATGCTATATCTGATGATCTGAAATATAGCCTATTTAAATACAAACATATGTCAGCGTTATGGATGTGTGGAATAACGACAGACAGCATGTCCTCAAAAAAATATCAGTCATGCTAACTTTTATTAGCATTACTTTCATTAACCTCCAAAGCTAGGTAGCTCCAACGACTTCCCACAAGAAAAGCAGTTTGATTTGAGACAAAGCTCAGCAACAAGCACTTCTTGCGTGTTGTACCTCCCCTTTTACACACTTCTTGCGTGTTGTACCTCCCCTTTTACACACTTCTTGCGTGTTGTACCTCCCCTTTTACACACTTCTTGCGTGTTGTACCTCCCCTTTTACACACTTCTTGCGTGTTGTACCTCCCCTTTTACACACTTCTTGCGTGTTGTACCTCCCCTTTTACACACTTCTTGCGTGTTGTACCTCCCCTTTTCTCACACTTCTTGCGTGTTGTACCTCCCCTTTCCGTCAGATTCGCCTACAGGTAAAACAACACCATAGTTAATATACTGTCACCATTTTACAATACTGTCATATTTAAATACTGCGTTATATTGAAATACCACCCAACCCTAATCTCTGGTCCACTATATGTTCATTTGTGTCCTTGTAACAATGACTAATTCTAATGGACCTTTATGAGCCATATCTCATTAACATGTTCAAAATTAAAGGTTTATTGTGGTTTTTGAAAATGAGTGTGCCGATTCTGTTAATCACTTTAGGGCATGACTTCCATTTTTAATGGGATAAACTCCTGCTCTGACTGTGAGTTGAATGTGGACTTGTCTTTGTGTTGTTTTCTCTCTACATACAGACATGTAATGTTGCTGGACAGTTTGTAGAGTGTCCTGTTCTTGCCTGTGTGTAGTAACCCTTTACTATTGATGACAATGTTGCAAAGTCCAGAGGCCACACCCACCTCACCAGCTGGTTTTCAGGGGTCAAATGTGTGCTCTGACTGGCCGTAGAAGACCCAGCACACACATACACCCTTGAGTGATGCCCTCTTTCACAGACTGGAAATGTTTTATAATGAATCTGCAGATGGAGTCTAACCTTGCTGTGACTCAAGCATATATGTCTGTGGTTTCACTTCTCCTGGCACCCTACGTGAGTGACTCGTCATTAGTAGTTATCTGGCCAATGCACTGTAGAAGTTAGATAAGTCAACGGGCTTCACGCTCAAACTTGGCTATGAATGTGCAGATACGCCCACATAAAACTCCAGCTTTTCAAGCAGGACGCCAGGTCATTTGTCAGGGACGGATTTCCTCTATTTGTACTCTGTGATGTCCTCTTCCTTTGTCCTAAACTGAAGGGTGGTCTGACTCCTATACTCATCATTAAGGCTCTATGCTGGCCATTGAATTCTAAGTTTGTGGAGTTAATATTAAGTGTTGAATTAAGATTCATATTTTTTCCCCTCATATGTTGTGTATAGTGGTTTGCTTGTCTTGAAGGAAGTTGATTGTTCCTTGCAGTAATCTTCCATCACTATGTTGAACCCAAGCTGTCTGTCCTGTTACTCTTCGTGTTAGACTGCAGTGCTGTTTTTCACAGACTTCTCTTGGTCAGAGTGAAACAAGCTGTGGTTGGACGTTGTTACTATAAATACAGAAGAAATGTTTTTTGATCTTCACTCCTGATCACACTACGTCCATGCTGGCTAGTTTTATTTGTGTAGTAGTTTACCCAGCATTTGTGTTCAGTGTTGGATTCATTTTTCTTTACTGGAATGAGGAAGAGGGCTTTGTTGGATCTTGGTCCGGGAGCTGCTCTGGTCCGCAGCACTTTGTGATGCTGCTGGAAGAAATGCAACATCTGTGCAGGGGGCAAACAAGCAGTTTAGTGATGAGGAAGCTGAGGTGCTATTGGAACAGAACTTTCCACGCTAGCTTATTAGAGGCAGAGCGCTGACATGTTTTTCACCACTGATGTCATTGAGAATCTACTGTTGCCTTGTCATAGCTTAATATTGTCTAGAGATCTGCTATAGCAAATTACACACCTTTTATATTTCTGTTCCCTCCTGGAATGGGGCGGCTGTCTAGTGGACAACTCCAGTCTCTCTCCTCTTGATGGTGTCTGAGGTCTATATCAAATGTGCTGATAACCCAAGCCCGTGTGACCTCTTGCTTTCTCCAGGCCTTCAGTAACATAAAGAATCTGCCTGAAATAACACCTCGGCCTGGGAGTACTGGGTGTGATTATTTAGAACAGGATCACATATTGGCATGGTGTGTCTCTTATAAATGACACCAGACACTTTTGTTTTGTGTTAGATGCTGCCTTTAGTGGCTGGTCAACGTTGAAGACTGTTAGACTTTTAACTACATATTTTTGTTTTCTAAGAAAGTGTTCTACTTGATGTGTTGAAGGTTTTCTTTATTTCTATTGTTACTACAGTGACAACAATCCCTCTTCCTGCTGTCCTGTGGTCCTGTGCTGCTTCTCTCAGCCTCCCCCTCCTCACCGACCCGCCCCATCCTGACCAAGTGTTCCCGGGTCTGTGACCCACGACCCACACCAGCAGAGCACACATCCCAGCCAGCCCTCTCCTCCCCTGGGTCGTCCTATCGGCATGGCTGGGCGTGGAGGACCGGTGCGGACAAACGGGGCCGCTGCCGCCGGCAACAAGATCTGCCAGTTCAAACTGGTGCTGCTGGGCGAGTCCGCTGTAGGCAAGTCCAGTCTGGTACTGCGCTTCGTTAAGGGCCAGTTCCACGAGTACCAGGAGAGCACCATCGGAGGTGAGGTTGGGGTGGGGGTGGGGTGGGGGTAGATGTTTATTATTTTCAAGCACAAAGTTGAATTTTCCTGCTCTTCATTTTTTATTTCTTGACATTTTTATCCTCTGTTTATTTGATTAAAGAATTTGAATATTTATTGGCCTCTGTGCTCTGTGAGAACTTGGCTGTTTTCTTAACTGAATATGGGAGTCCTGAACTGCCCAGGGCCCATGGTTCTCTACAGTGGGGTTTTCTCTCCTCTTGCTAACTCTAACCCTTCCTGACTGGTTACAAGTGTTTACCTTTTTAATGAAATGATGAGACGTCGATTGTGAGGTATAGCTGACAAATGGGTTTACTCCTGTTCCCTGCCATGATGTCGTGCGAGGGTGAGCTGGTCTTCCTACAGAGCTGCAGGAGGAAACTGAGGAGCATCTGCTGAGAGGAAGTAGCAATGGGACTTCCTGCCTGCCTGTGTGCCTTTGTGCCTGTAGACATATGAATAAGTGAAGGAAGACCATCACATTTCTCATTGGGGTTTTCAGCGATAGATTTGAAATTAATTTGCTATTGAATGTTAAATTGTATTCAGAATTGTTTTAAAAGATGCTCCAGTTATTGCTGGTTATTTGCAATGCCAGAGCAGCCTAACATTGACCAGATAATGCCCAGTCATCGTACTGGATGTGGGGAGAGGGAGAGAGACAGGATGTCACATGTTTGTTGGCCTTGGATTAAAGAGATGGTCAGCACTTTTACTCTTTCACTGATATGATTCTTCTTCCCTTTGTTAATTACCCATTGGTTGGGATTGGGCCTCAGTTCAGTGCCCTAGTGTTCAGTGCCCTAGTGAAATGTATGTGAACTGCAGTCATGTGACCTGCTGCTGTCATGTGAACAGCCCTGCTGCATCAGCAGGCCTATAAGGACCAGTGGGCTGTATCGGTGAACTTGTGAAGTAAAGGCCTGTCAAACCACACAAAAATGAGTCACCTATGGAGAGTAAAGTGAGGTGGTTCTGTTTGAGAGCAGCTGTCATTAAACTCAGATGGAACACCTGAAGAGTTCAGCCTGAATCAGAGAGGATTTTCAGAATAGATCCTGACATCTAATGTTTTCATTAGAACGGACTACACATGCATTAACTTAATTATACCCAGATATGTGTCTCACACATTCTCTCTCTGTCATCCCCCCCCCCCTGCAGCTGCTTTCCTCACACAGACAGTCTGTTTGGATGATACAACAGTGAAGTTTGAGATTTGGGACACAGCCGGCCAGGAGCGCTACCACAGTCTGGCCCCCATGTACTACAGAGGGGCCCAGGCTGCCATAGTAGTGTACGACATCACTAATACAGTAAGAACACACACACATAGTGGTGTACGATATCACTAACAAAGTAAGCGTCAGATTCAGACCTTTACTACCTCACACACACTCATAGTGGTGTACAACTTAACTAATACAGAAAGGCTACCTTATTTATATAGCGTCTTTCATACACACTGGCAATTCTAAGTGCTTCACACAAGAAATAAAGAAGCTTATAGTGACCTGATGTCTATCACCTTGGGAAGGTCACACACACACTCAGTGGTGCACAACATCACTAACACAGTACGAGCACACACACTCATAGTGTACAAAATCACTAACACATTGCTTACTAAGACAGTAAGAGTGCACACACTCATAGTGGTGTATGACATCACTAACACCATAAGCGTCACACCTTTACTGCATTACCTCTCACCTCAGACGTGCAGTCTCTCAGAGTCCTGGGCACGTGAAGACCAGTCTGTGTGTGTGTGTGTGTGTGTGTGTGTGTGTGTGTGTGTGTGAGAGAGCTGTAATGACCCTGCATTTCCAAACACCACCACCTGTGTGAATGCCAGTCCTGGCTCGTTGTGACTCCACTGTGTGGACACACAGGAAACAGTGACTGTGCCACAGAGGCACGTCATACTACACTGGAACTGCGGATACTGACTCAGCATCAAGGCGTTTTGCAGAAGAAACAACCCTGTTCCTCAGATAAACTGGGAATGTAACACAGTAGATGTTCCGCACACTCCTACTCTTACTTATACACCCCTACCCCTTACACCTACACTCCAGCACACCGACAACCCCTAGCCCCTACGCTCTCCAGCGCTCCGACAACCCCTAGCCCCTACGCTCTCCAGCGCTCCGACAACCCCTAGCCCCTACGCTCTCCAGCGCTCCGACAACCCCTAGCCCCTACGCTCTCCAGCGCTCCGACAACCCCTAACCCCTACGCTCTCCAGCGCTCCGACAACCCCTAACCCCTACGCTCTCCAGCGCACCTAACCCCTAACCCCTACGCTCTTCAGCGCACCTAACCCCTAACCCCTACGCTTTCCAGCGCACCGACAACCCCTAACCCCTATGCTCTCCAGCGCACCGACAACCCCTAACCCCTACGCTCTCCAGCGCACCGACAACCCCTAACCCCTACACTCTCCAGCGCACCGACAACCCCTAACCCCTACGCTCTCCAGCGCACCTAACCCCTATGCTCTCCAGCGCACCTAACCCCTATGCTCTCCAGCGCACCGACAACCCCTACGCTCTCCAGCGCACCGACAACCCCTACGCTCTCCAGCGCACCGACAACCCCTACGCTCTCCAGCGCACCGACAACCCCTACGCTCTCCAGCGCACCTAACCCCTAACACACTCATGAAACACTGTACTCCTCCTGAGTTGAGAGAAGCCTGTTGCTCTAAAATATCTAGCCAGCAGTGTCCTGTACTCAGAAACTGACCATTGATAAAGGCCGGGAGTACAGCTGACAGACCCTGGGTAGGTGTGTTTGGCTGGGTGGCGTGTGTGTGTTTGTGAATTGAGTGGTTGGTTAATGTTTAAGTGCCTGCTGGTTTGTTCATTAGTGTTTTTCTTCCAGGATACGTTCACGCGAGCGCAGAACTGGGTGAAGGAGCTGCAGAGGCAGGCGAGTCCCAACATCGTGATCGCGCTGGCAGGGAACAAGGCAGACCTGGCCAGCAGGAGAGCAGTGGACGTCCAGGTGCGTCTTATGAAGAAAGACAAGTGTTTCTGTCTTAGGAAGTGCACATGCTGAAAAGGACCCATATGTGTCTTCACAGGAGGCTCAGGCATATGTGGACGACAACAGCCTGCTGTTCATGGAGACGTCCGCCAAGACGGCCATGAACGTCAACGAGATCTTCATGGCCATTGGTAAGCAGCCCTGTGATTTCAGCATGCAACAAAATATACTAGATGGACAGAAGTATCTGGACACTTTACCATCACTTCTACATTAGCTTGTCTGACATCCCATTTCCTATCCCATGTGTTTATGGCCTTGCTGTGTGCACAGGGGCATTATGGGGCAGGGGCTGTGTGCAGGCCGGAGCTGAAAAATGGAACTGGCTAAAATATGTTTGTATGATGGTAACAGGCTGAAACCGTGACTGAGAACACGCATGTTCTAGGTCGTAAACATGTTCTCTGACCACCAGACAAAGGACAAATGGGGCACACATTTGCTCTCCTGAATGAGTGATGGTCTGTATGACCCTGCCCACAGTACATAACAGCCAGATCTTTACTCATTTGAGATTCTTCATCACACTGCAGCTACAGAGCTTAGCTTCCTCCAAACCCAGAACATCCCTCTGTCTTCCAAACCCAGGTCCATCCATCACATTGCCAGATAGAGAAGTGTCACTCTTGAGAAGGTTTCCACTGCACATGTTATGAACAGTGTGAGTGGAACAGTACTGTTCGGCTTCGATAGGCAGTAATGTTTGAAGTCACTGAAGTCTTCCATAAGACCCGTTCTACTGCCAGGGTTTGTCTCTGGAGATCATTTGGCTGTGTGCTTGACTTTATACACCCGATGAATGTGATTGAAGCTGGTAGATTTGAACTCTGCAGTTAGAATGTGTGTCCTCGTACTTTTAGCCATATAGTGTACATTTAACAGCGATATAGTACCAGTCTGATGCCTAATTTGAACATTCACATTGTAGTTCCTATACCTCTGTATGCTGTAACAAAGTTGTCTTTGTAGCTAAGAAGCTTCCGAAGAGTGATACGCAAGGTGTGACGGCACCTGGTGGGCGGGGCAGGGGCGGAGTCGACCTGCAGGAGCCGGCCCCTCAGGGCAGATCCGGACAGTGCTGCGGAGGCGGGAACTAATCATTCAAGCAATCGGCTGGCAAATACGGCCAAGAATCAACAGACACATTACCAACACAGTACCGATTCATAGTCTGACAATTATGTCTGTTCACAGCCAAACTGGAAGCTCTGGTCAATTAGACTGTGATGTACTTCTGCAGCCCACCTGATTGTTGTTTTGAACTGACCAAAGGGCCCATTGGTATTCCTGGGGTTTAGGGTTAGGATCTTCCTCGCCACTTGTAAATATTTTGACCAATTATCCCTCCAACTGACAGATAAGCAGACTCCATAGCGACTGTGTTTAAGAACCAGTAGAATGGCATTTGCTCTAAACAGTCACTTGCCAAAAATACAAAAGAAAAGAATTTGGGGAAGGAGGGAGGACAGTGCATCATAAACACAGCTCTAAGCCCCTCCCTCTTATGGTCTGGGTTCAGTTGTGCATCATAAACACAGCTCTAAGCCCCTCCCTCTTATGGTCTGGGTTCAGTTGTGCATCATAAACACAGCTCTAAGCCCCTCCCTCTTATGGTCTGGGTTCAGTTGTGCATCATAAACACAGCTCTAAGCCCCTCCCTCTTATGGTCTGGGTTCAGTTGTGCATCATAAACACAGCTCTAAGCCCCGCCCTCTTCTGGTCTGGGTTCAGAACTAAATCCAAACTGCTGCTCCAGACGTTTCTTCCACTGTGTTTCTTGTTCTGTCTGTCCCGCCTCAGTCAGATGAACACGGCTAAACTCCCGTCTCCCGCCCAGCAGCATCTGCACCTCACAAGTGTTGATTTTCTCTTTTCTGCTTTTCTGATTTCTTTTTGGGTCACAATGTTTGAGGGGAAGAAGAGAAAATAAAAAGGATGAGATCATAGGCTTCATTTTCTCTCCATACACAGCAGTTACGTAGATTCTGTATTATTCTTGGTTATTACTTTTGTTATTATTGCAATTATGACTACCACTACTCCAAAGCTAATTAATATTGATTTATTGGATAGGCTAGTCCTTTTCCTCCCTGGTCCTGTCTGTGTGAAATACAGACTGTATGCACATAACACAGTGTCTCAGCATTAATTTAATGATGTTTTTTTTTGTTGTTTGTTTTTTCTTTGGAAGTTTTCATTCAACAAACCCTACATGGATTGAAAAACACATGGAAATTGCAAAATTTGCTTCCTCTGACCAAAATCACAGTTTATGTATTGAAAATAACTTGCTGTATTTGTACTCTAGATTTTCTTTTTTCTGTGAAAGTATACTGAATCATTAGCCATTATCTAATACAGTACCTTCCCAAAACTGATCAGTCATTTTTCTTCTGTCCATAAGATGTTTGTTTGGTAACGAAGGTCCTCGTGTGCACTGCTTCTCATCCTGTCGTTTTCTGTGTTTTTGCTCCCTCTCCAAGATTGGTTTTGTGTTTATTTTATTTTATTTTTTAACATCTATTGTCTCTGTCTTATGTGAATTAGTACAACAAATCGTAGCTGCTTCCCTGCCCCATGTCAGCAGGGTTTGGACTGTTGTGGTCTTCAGTGGATGGGGGCACAACAGGAAAATAGTCAAAAGCTCTTGTAGTTCTGATTTTACCAATAAACCAGGGAAGGTAAACTTTGTGTGAGGCTGCTTTGATAAAACTTGTTCCTGTTTTATTTCATTACGTGTTAGTTTAAATCAATATATAACAAATGTTTTGGGCAAATAGTATACCATATAAACAATAAATAGATTTAACAAATCCCAGAAGTCATTCACGAAATATACTGCCGTCTAGTGGAGGATTTGCATCGTGCACCTACAGCTACGGTTTGATAAGTGAACTCCATTACCCATGGAGACCTGGTATTGGGCATGCGCAGTGTAACGACTGACTCGTGGAGGCAGGAACGAGCGTGGCCTGAAATTCATCAAAAAACTTTATTTGTCCCAAAACGTAGTTTGCGGAAGGAAAGCCCGCTGCTCAACGCTGGGACCGACAGCGCTGATATGGCTGAACCGGCGGCTCAGGCCTCCATGCAACCCCGGCTCCAACCGGGCCAGAGCGGGTCGGCGGGGTCTGCCGCCACCTCGGGGTCCGGGAGCAGCGACCCGGCCCGGCCTGGTTTGAGTCAGCAGCAGTGGGCGAGTCAGAAGAAGGCGCAGGTCCGCGCGTTCCCTCGGGCCAAGAAGCTCGAGAAACTCGGAGTTTTTTCGGCGTGCAAGGTAGCGCGTGTGGCCGGTGTGTGCGGTAGCGGAGCGGCGAGCCCGTCAGCACCAAACACTCGCAGCTCGCTCTACAGCGGTGTACTTGTATATCTGTCTGCGAACCCTCGACCAGCCTGCTACTCATCCAGCTCAGCCCGAAGCACTAGTCTAGCTGGCTGGAGCCCTCAGCAAAGTCGGTGATAAGTTTCCTGTTTACGGACCTGCGTTCAGCAGCACAGACCCGCACGGGCGTGTCGGCAGGCTCGCAAACAACAACGTGCCTTCTGTGGGAATTTGTGTCGGTGCTTTCCAAGTCCGTCACATTTCTAATGTTATCTGATCCGTAGTTTTGCACATTTATGAATTCATCTGATCCGTAGTTGTGTTGCACATTTATAAATTCATCTGATCCGTAGTTGTTACACAGCGTGGCCGAGCATGTATGTCATGTTTATCATGATGGGGCTTTTGCTTGGTGCTTGTATGCGCTGTGGTGCACTGAGCTGTACCATCTCTCCAGGCCAACGATGCGTGCAAGTGTAACGGATGGAAGAATCCCCACCCGCCCACCGCCACACGCATGCCGCCGCAGCCGCAGACGGCCAGTCTGAGCGACGCATGCCGCAGCTGCGGACACGCGCTGGGTACGCTCCCGTTACACTCCCGTTACAGCCCCGTTTACACCAGAAGCGGCGGCAGAAGCTGCTCTTACTGCAAAGCTTTCACACACCAGACGTATGTAGTGCCTGCTGCCTGGGTTGCTGTTTAGATCAAACGTAGGTGCATCAGTTTACAATAGTAATAGTGAAAGTAATACTTAGGCTGTACCACAGTAAGCTGTTTATTGTGCTTTCAGTCCTGAGCGTGTCGTAGGTCTTGAAGCCCTATTTGATGTTTGTTCAAGTGCTCTAACTGACTGAGTTTAATTCACAAAGTAATTGTGTGTGTGTGTGTGTGTGTGTGTGTGTGTGTGTGTGTGTGTAGCTGAGCATGTTTCTCACCTGGAGAATGTGTCGGAGGATGAGATTAACAGGTTGCTGGGGATGGTGGTGGATGTCGAGAACCTGTTTATGTCTGTGCATAAAGAGGAAGACACAGATACAAAGCAGGTCTACTTCTACCTGTTTAAGGTAAAGAATCCAAGCAGGCGTTGCGACCAGTATGACTGTGTTTTCATATTGTGTGATGGTGTTATGTCCAGTATGACTGTGTTTTCATATTGTATAATGGTGTTATGTCCAGTATGACTGTTTTCCTGTTGTGTGATGGTGTTATGTCCAGTATGACTGTGTTTTCATATTGTATAATGGTGTTATGACCAGTATGACTGTGTTTTCATATTGTTTGATGGCGTTACGATCAGTATGACTGTTTTCATATTGTATGATCGTGTTACGACCAGTATGACTAGTTTTCATATTGTGTGATGATGATACGACCAGTATGACTGTGTTTTCATAGTGCATGATGGTGTTATGACCAGTATGACTGTGTTTTCATATTGTGTGATGGTGTTATGTCCAGTATGACTGTGTTTTCATATTGTATAATGGTGTTATGTCCAGTATGACTGTTTTCCTGTTGTGTGATGGTGTTATGTCCAGTATGACTGTGTTTTCATATTGTATAATGGTGTTATGACCAGTATGACTGTGTTTTCATATTGTTTGATGGCGTTACGATCAGTATGACTGTTTTCATATTGTATGATCGTGTTACGACCAGTATGACTAGTTTTCATATTGTGTGATGATGATACGACCAGTATGACTGTGTTTTCATAGTGCATGATGGTGTTATGACCAGTATGACTGTGTTTTCATATTGTATGATGGGGTTATGACCAGTTTGACTGTCTTTTCATATTTTATGATTGTATTATGACCAGTATGATGACGTCTTCTTATAGTTGCTGAGGAAGTGTATTCTGCAGATGGGTCGACCTGTTGTGGAGGGACCTTTAGGAAGCCCACCGTTTGAGAAACCCAACATAGAACAGGTATGTGTGCTAGCACGACAAATGTATGCTTGATTCTCTCATTATCTCTTTCTTCTGTTGACTGGACTCCTGCTGCAGGGGGTTCTGAATTTTGTGCAGTACAAGTTCAGCCACTTGGCCCCAAAGGAGAGGCAGACCATGTTTGAGCTGAGCAAGATGTTTCTTCTGTGCCTGAACTACTGGAAGCTGGAGACCCCATCACAGTTCCGCCAGCGTGCACAGAAAGAGGATGCCTCAGCATATAAAGTAGACTACACCAGGTGAGTGTGTGTGTATAAGGTAGACTACACTAGGTGTGTGTGAGTATATGTGTATAAGGTAGACTACACCCAGTGTCTGTCGCATCCCAAAGAGTAACGTCAGTGCACACGCTACGAGACATGTCGTGTGTGTGTGTGTTGCAGGTGGCTGTGCTACTGTCATGTCCCTCAGAGTAACGACAGTCTGCCACGCTACGAGACGTGTCAGGTTTTCGGACGTAGTCTGCTGAAGTCCATCTTCACCGTCACACGGCGACAACTGCTGGAGAAGTTCAGAGTGGAGAAAGACAAACTCCCTCCAGAGAAACGCACACTTATTCTCACACATTTTCCGAAGTAAATACACACACATGCTGCACAGGCTCACATTAATGCATCCCAAAATAATGATGCATGTCTAGAGGTCTGTTTTGCTTTGCCCTGTGTGTGTGTGTGTGTGTGTGTGTGTGTGTGTGTGTGTGTGTGTGTGTGTGTGTGTGTGTGTGTGTGTGTGTAAGATTTCTTTCCATGCTGGAAGAAGAGATATATGGAGAGAACTCACCCATATGGGATGCAGACTTCACCATGCCAGCCTCTGAGGGAGCACAGCTGGGTCCGCAGACAGGTGTGTGTGTGTGTGTGGGCCAGGTTTCCCTCTCTCCAGTCAACTATTCCAGCTCTTCTGGGGAATACCGAGACGTTCCTAGGACAGAGAGATATAATATCCTCCGAGTCTCTCCCAGATGATGAATCTCCTCACCCTATCTCTAGGACAGCCCCGACACCCTGTGGTGTCATTTCAGCCGCTTGTATTCGTGATCTCATTCTTTCAGTCACTACCTAGAGCTCGTGACCATTGCTGAGAGTCGGAACGTAGATTGACCAGTAAATTTGAGAGCTTGGCCTTCTGGCTCAGATCTCTCTTCTACACAATGGTCTGGTACAGTGCAACACTGCAGCTGCCGTACCGATCTGCCTGTCAGCCTCCCGTCCCATCCTTGCCTCACTCGTGAACAAGTACCTGAGACTTGAACTCCTCCACTTGAGGCAAGGACTCACCCCTGACCCGGAGAGGGCACTCCACCTTTGTCTAACTGAGTTTGTGGGTGTATTGTTCCTCTGCTTGGGGTGTTTTCAGTGTGTGTGTGTGTGTGTGTGTGTGTGTGTGTGTGGCACACCTACAGTGCTGAGTCCTGTTGCGGTATCTGGATCTCCACTACAGAAAGGTGTTGTTGGCTCTTCTGTGGATCCAGCAACCTCCAAACCAATCCCAGGTACACGCACATCCATGTTATTCTGTTAATGCCATTACCAAATGTCTCGATTGAGAACACAAAGTATGGCTGTAGGAAAACTTGTGGATTGGTGTGATAAAGATAAATTGGAGATAAATACAAAGAAGACAGTAGAAATAGTGGTGGGCCCTCGGTCAGTTGGCAATTTTGACCCTGTGACCATTCATGGGCAAACAATCGAGCAGGTGAGCTCCTTTAAATATCTCGGAGTTCATAAAGATAGTGATCTGAGTTGGAGAACACAGGTGGCTAGCGTTTGTTCGAGAATTCATCAGCGTCTTTATTTTTTGCGTCGATTAAGACTATTTGGTGTCTGTAAACATATTATGCTGATTTTCTACAAAGCTGCTTTTGAATCCATCCTGAGATATGGTATTACTGGTTGGTTTGGCAATTTAACGGTTACATCAAAAACTCAAATACTCAGTCTGGTCAAGACAGCAGGTAAAATTATGGGCATTCCTACCCTTTCTAGCCCGCAGGAGCTGTTGGAGCAGGAATTATATAGATAGGCAATGAACATTGTATTAGATCAGGGGTCACCAACGTGGTGCCCGTGGGCACCATGTCGCCCGCGAGGACGTCAACCAAGAAGTAGCTCCCAGTTTGAAAATGGTTGGTGACCCCTGTATTAGATAATACACATGTGCTGTGTTCTGAGTACCAGCTCATGAATTCAGGTAGGAGATATAGGGTTCTGTTAAGTAGGCATAATGGGTACAAATATTCTTTTGTACCACTGTCAATCAAGATGTTAAATAACACCAAGGTTTGACCGTATCCCTGTGTGTCTGTTTTTTTTGTAATGGCACACAATTGTAACGCACTTAATGCACTTTCATGATACGTTATTTGTTCACATGGTGTTGTCCATTTATGTCTTGTGTTGTACTGCAGTATGCCTTCTGCCTAAGGAGACAAATGGGAGACAAATAAAAGGAACTTGACAAGTTTTGGATCAAATTCATTATTATAATGATTCTGTCTTTCTCTCTCTTTCTTTTTCTTTTTTTTTTTTCCCCCGCCGCCCTTGTGGTGTGTCAGGGGAGAAGCGTAAGCCCCCGGAGGCCTTGACGCTGGAAGATGCCAAGCGCATCAGGGTGATGGGTGACATCCCCATGGAGCTGGTCAACGAGGTCATGATGACCATAACAGACCCTGCAGCTATGCTAGGCCCAGAGGTACAGCAGATCACTGCCCAGACCTTTCAATCCCCGCCCCCAACTCCGCCCCAGTCCACTTTATGAGAGTGCAAGTCCATCTCCACCTTCCGTAACCTCAGTAAGGAAAGTCTTGAGGAGCAGGACAACTGAGAGAATCCCGCAGTGCCCTATTGAAACCTGAACTCTGCTGATGAGAGAGATGCTGTTGAATGAAGTATTGATTGTGGTGATGAGAAGAACGATGTAGTGATGCTTCTGTATGCTGCTTATTTTTGACCCCCCAGACGAGTCTCCTGTCAGCTAATGCTGCGCGGGATGAGACGGCACGTTTGGAGGAGAGACGTGGCATCATTGAGTTTCATGTGATCGGTAACTCGCTTTCGCAGAAGTCCAACAAGAACATCCTGATGTGGCTCGTGGGTCTCCAGAACGTCTTCTCCCACCAGCTGCCCCGCATGCCCAAAGAGTACATCACACGCCTCGTCTTCGACCCGTGAGTGCGCAACCTGACCTTTGACCTCAGGACACTGCCCATGACACGGCTCATCACTGACCCTGTAGTGCAGGGGTGGCCAACCCGCGGCTCGCGAGCCGCATGCGGCTCTTTGCCTGGTTTCATGCGGCTCCCCAGCCGGTCCGCGGGCTCACCTGCACAAACGGGGCGACACACTGCTACATTTTCGTGGTGCGCGGTTAGTTTACAAGCCTAGCGAGCCGCTAATACTTTTAAAACCGGCGTAGTGGAAAACAGGCATTTGACTGTCTTCACAGCTAATAATTTACACTCGCCCATGTACGATGTGGCTCTTTGCCGTAACGCAGTAAGAAAAGTGGCTCTTGGTCTATAACGGGTTGGCCACCCCTGCTGTAGTGTCTTGCCATGGTAACTTGTGACGTTTCAGAATTGATGAGGTCTGTTATTATAGCATGGAAATGGCTAACATGGTCCTGTCACACACACTTCATCACACTCATGGTCCTGTCACACACACTTCATCACACTCATGGTCCTGTCACACACACTTCATCACACTCGTGGTCCTGTCCTGCCATCTGGTTTTCCCTCATTGAATGTTTTCACATAAAAGATCCTTTCCTAGTGGCCTTATGTTTTATAGAAACATTCTCGTGTTTTGTGCCAAATAGATTGTGTTGGTGTGTTCAGCCCAACTCCAGTGTTAAAGAGTGGTGTGTGTGTGGGTGTGTGTGTGTGTTTGCACCCTGATGTGTGTGTCCAGGAAGCACAAGACTCTGGCTCTGATTAAGGATGGTCGTGTGATTGGGGGAATCTGCTTCCGTATGTTCCTCACTCAGGGTTTCACGGAGATCGTCTTCTGCGCCGTTACATCTAATGAGCAGGTCAAGGTACAGGGAGCTTTTGCACTCTTCATATAGTATCTGGGTTGGGCAGACACCCTGGACGACACCTTGGTCAGATTTAGTCAACGTGATGGTAATCGCACTATGCCACACCAAATATGAGACTTAATATGAGACACGATTCAGATATTTAATTCCTGTTCATAAAGTTAGTATGGTGATAATTAGTGTGCCGCAATAAACTAGTCAAGAGACCAGTGGTGCAAAACTGCCAGTTGCTCAGAAATGTAACACATTTTAAACTTTCAGAATTACAGCAACTGCATGGTTGGGCTGAAATGATGAGTGCTACTACTAAATCTGCAGTACTGACTCCGCTATGTTAGGGTGAGGATTATGGTGAGGGTTAGGGTTTGGTTTTAGGTTAGGGTTAGTTAAGTTTCTAAGGTTTGTGGTGTGCTGAGGTCCTGTTCAAACCTGCTGATGTACTTGCACAGTTTTTCTTCATGCTTGTGCCAGAGAGATTAACAGTGTGCCTGTATAATATGTGTTAGTTAGCTAGTGGGGAGGTGTGGACATTTCTTACTGACCTGCATGTGGATGTTTAAGGAAATGTCCACATCTTGCTGGCACATTCACTGTTGGACAGGTTCATGAGGGATTTTCTATTAATGATTCACTGATGTCATTTGTATTGAAGGTCAGTAAGCAGAGCCACCATATATCATGCCAACAGGAGAATACGGCTGCAGTGTTTAATGAAGTGTGTGAATTTGTTCCAGTGTATGTTTATAAATACGGTGTGTGTGTGTGTGTGTGTGTGTGTGTGTGCACGCGCGCGCATCAGGGCTATGGCACCCATCTGATGAACCACCTGAAGGAGTATCACCTCAAACACAGTGTTCTCTACTTCCTCACCTATGCTGACGAGTACGCCATTGGCTACTTCAAGAAACAGGTGCTCATTCCTCTCCACTAGAGTGGCTCTCTTGTCTGTTCCTGTCTCATACACCCCCACACACACCCATACATGCTCACACACCACCACACACTCCCATACACAACACGTTTGAGGTGTTGGCGTTTGGGTATGTTGGTTTAAGGTGGTGTTGAGGTATGTTGGTTTAAGATGGTGTTGAGGTATGTTGGTTTAAAGTGGAGTTTGGGTAGGTTGTTTTAAAGTGGAGTTTGGGTAGGTTGTTTTAAAGTGGAGTTTGGGTAGGTTGTTTTAAAGTGGAGTTTGGGTAGGTTGTTTTAAAGTGGAGTTTGGGTAGGTTGGTTTAAGGTGGCGGTTGGGCAGGTTGGTTTAAGGTGGCGGTTGGGCAGGTTGGTTTAAGGTGGCGGTTGGGCAGGTTGGTTTAAGGTGGCGGTTGGGCAGGTTGGTTTAAGGTGGCGGTTGGGCAGGGTGGTTTAAGGTGGCGGTTGGGCAGGGTGGTTTAAGGTGGCGGTTGGGCAGGGTGGTTTAAGGTGGCGGTTGGGCAGGGTGGTTTAAGGTGGCAGTTGGGCAGGGTGGTTTAAGGTGGCGGTTGGGCAGGGTGATTTAAGGTGGCGGTGGGGCAGGGTGGTTTATGGTGGCGGTGGGGCAGGGTGGTTTATGGTGGCGGTTGGGCAGGGTGGTTTAAGGTGGCGGTTGGGCAGGGTGGTTTAAGGTGGCGGTTGGGCAGGGTGGTTTAAGGTGGCGGTTGGGCAGGGTGGTTTAAGGTGGCGGTTGGGCAGGTTGGATGTATGCTCTCTTCCTGAGGGCAATGGCTGTGAGTCATGCTATTGTTTGGTGATATCCTGCTTCCCCTGATTCTGGTTCCACATGAAGGGCTTCACCAAAGACATTAAAGTCCCCAAGAGTCGTTACCTTGGTTACATCAAGGACTACGAAGGAGCCACACTGATGGAGTGTGAGCTCAATCCCAGAATCCCCTACACCGAGCTGTCTCACATCATAAAGAAGCAGAAGGAGGTAAGAAGCATGTCTGCGTCCCTGACAGCTTCGAAGTACAAAGGACTAAAGTAATCAGGGACTGAAGTTATTCACCAAGACACTTGTAGTGTTCCATGCTGTTATTTTGTTACTTTTAAACTCATGAGTAAAAAAAAAAAAAAATCAAATAATCCTTTCTGCTATATGTGGTGTTTGTGTATGTCAACATTCATCTCATTCATCTCGATGTGTGTGTATGTTGCAGATCATTAAGAAGCTCATTGAGCGGAAGCAGAGTCAGATCAGGAAGGTGTACCCTGGTCTCACCTGCTTCAAAGAAGGAGTCCGACAGATACCTGTGGAGAGCATTCCTGGCATTAGTAAGTGTGCTTGTGTGAGACAGGGTGACCTTTGACCTGGTCCGGTTATCAGTGTGATGTCACTCAAGTGTTCACACTGTCAATAAAACTGTCATCCAGTTTTATTTATTTATTTGTTTTTTAATCTCTGTCTAGGGGAAACTGGCTGGAAACCCAGTACCAAAGAGAAAACGTACGTTGTGTATACACCATCACTATTGTGTTGCAGTCACAGTGCATTGTTGGTAATCTGAATGATGTTTTATTGTGTCCAGTAAAGAGCTGAAAGATCCGGACCTGCTCTACAACGTCCTGAAGAATCTCCTCGCCCAGATTAAAGTACCACCCATTCATATATGAGGGCTTAGACTTATTTAAGTGGAAGTTTTGACTTAGACTAGACGTTAGGCTACACTGCTGTGTGACCTGAATATTTCCCGATATCTGGGAGAATGAGTGAGTGAGTTTAGGAAAGGTCACACTAACACAGCTTCTGAACTCTGTTATGGATGTGTGTATGTATGCGGTGTGTGTGTGTGTGTGTGTGTGTGTGTGTGTGTGTGTGTGTGTGTGTGTGTGTGTGTGTGTACAGACGCATCCTGATGCTTGGCCTTTCATGGAACCAGTGAAGAAGTGTGAGGCGCCGGACTATTATGAGATCATTCGCTTCCCCATCGGTAAGCGTCAGCCCGCTACCCCCACCAAACACGCTACACGTTACACATACAGGCTACACGTTTAATATACACATACAGGCTACATGTTACACGTACACATACAGGCTACATATTACATATACAGGCTACATGTACACATACAGGCTGCATATTACACATGTAAACCTACACTTACATGTTACACATACACAAACGGGTTGCATGTACAGATTACACGTACATGCTACGCGTTACACGTACAGGTTGTGTGTTAGATGGTATGGATGAGTGGTGTAATGGGTGGTGCTCATCAGATCTGAAGAGCATGACGGAGAGACTGAAGAATCGCTACTACGTGACCAAGAAACTGTTCATGGCTGACCTGCAGCGTGTCATCACCAACTGCAGGGAGTACAACCCTCCCGACAGCGAGTACTGCCGCTGTGCCAACACGCTGGAGAAGTTCTTCTACTTCAAGCTCAAGGAGAGCGGCCTCATCGAGAAGTGACCACACCCTGCTCAGTGCGGAGATCGTGTGTGGTTGAAGGGATCAGCATAGTGACTGTGCCCAACTGCTCAGTATGAGTGTGGATGGGTCATTGCAGATCCTTCTGAAATAAGGACATTAGGTGTGTGTGCGCGTGTGTATGTGTGTGTGTGTGTGTGAGTGAGAGAGAGAGAAGAGGTGAGTTAACCAGGTGAATGGAGAGCAGAGGGGATAAGACATTTCAGAGGGAATGATCATTTGTGATTTATTTTGGAAGAAGACAGGGACAGGTCAGGGTTTCTTTTCATTCTCATTTCATTCTGTTGGTCCCTTCCTCCTCTGCATCAGATCGGGATCATGTGACCTGTGTAGACTAGGCTTCATTTGCCCCAGGGGATAGGTTTTAGGGTTAGGGGTTTAGGGTTTAGGGATGGGATAGGGTTTGGGGTAAGGGATACGGTTTTGTGTTTGCTCATTCTGACTGTTCCACTGCTTACTACTGGACTTCACAATACAGACTCAATCAATACAGATTTTCCACCTGAAAGTGAAGAAAATGGAGAAAATCTGCTTTGCATGCATCACATACAGTATATTTTCAGTGATTCACAGCTGAGTAGGGTTGACTGGTCTCGTTTGCTGTAATTAATCAAAACCGAGCCAAAGACAAGTGTGCTGTGGAGGGGAAGGACGTGAGGCACCAGGAACATGACTTAATCAGCATTGACCCCTGACCCCTGTACGTGATCAGTACTGGCCCCCTTGCAGAATTGGTCACAGTTCATTGTTTGAATTTCCGGATGTGAAGCATTCATTTGAGCTTGGCGTTTCTCCACTGGTGGTGGTCCGACATGGGAGCATTGTAAGACTTCAGTGGAAATGAAACACTTTCATTTTTTGATGTTCAGAGGCAGGAGCCCAAGTATTTGCCAGTGGAAGCCATATTTAATGTTACCATGTTTCTTGCGTGAGAGATCATGGCAGTGTGCCAACCTGAACCAACGCAGGCTCGTTTGTCCTCAGCACTCCGGTGTCTACGGGACACACCAGCTAATTTTGTCTTTGTTTTTCTTTTCGGTTAATTTCTAAGGACATTTTTCAGCTTTCCAGGTCAAGGGTTCTGAAAGTGGCAAATTTTAAAAAAATAAAAAAATTTAAACCTTGGATCTCGAAAGAGCAATTTGGTGAATAGTCATTACACAGAATAGCAAGAACACAGATATACACACACACACACACACGCAGCCTAGCCTTCTGACATACAGCTTTGTACATACAAACACATGTCTGACAACACGTGCGCTCACACGCAAAGCCTTGTACATGTGCGTTTGGGCCTGGTGTCCTATGACGTTGTGTTGGGTGTTGGACGTTCACTGAGTACCATTCAGAGGGCTTTTCCTGGATGCTGCTTGTGTTTAAGATCCGGTTGTTCTGAGTTGGTTACATACTTGAATCCTGATTTGTTATTAATACTGCATTATTGGTTATAATGGGGGCTGCAGGAGTCTGACACAGGGCCTGTCAAATGATTTTTTTTAAGAAACTGCTTCACAAACACAGACAGCGCAGTCCTTAGCTTTGAGGACCTTTTGATGATGTATGTAGATTTCTGCAACTCTTTCTACTGTATGTGTTCATAATAAATGTTTTTCATGAAGGAACTTTGTCTGCTGTTTTGTATTGTCACAGTTAAATGCCTTAAGTCTTGATTTTGTAGAAACAAGACTCATGTCTTCTGCGGAAGCCTATATTACCTGCTTGGAAGACACCAGATTATGAAATGCCAGTGGGGAAATCCTCAGGTTTCCTTTTCCTGATGTCACGGTGCACTGTCCTGGGGCCCCTCAAAGGGGGTTTTCTCTCCTTCGAATGGACTACTTTACATCCTGTTATACCTTCATGTAGTGCCTTTATCTACGTATTTGTATTTGCATCAGTATTCAGAATCCAAAGCATGAAGTATACAAGGAATTTATTCTTGTAGGTGTCAGCACAAGATAAGCACAGTAAGATATCAGAATCAGAAATACTTTATTGCTGCCAGGGGGACCAATAATGATATGTGGGGTCCTGACATGGGGCCCTGATGGGGTACTCTCTTACTGTTATGTTGAGAGAGCACTTTTCCCTCCCTTCTGATGTGTTAGGTAACGGTCATTCGCAGAAATTCAAGTGCCATCACTGTTGTAATAGGAATCTGCTGCTGTATGTCGTTGGTCCCCCTGTGCTGGGCCCTTGCTATGTGCTGGTTTTGCTTTCGTTTCTGAGCTGTGCAGGCGGATCAGCTGGAAGGATAGAAGTCGAACGGAGGATCATTTTCTTCAAAGCAAGTAAATCAACTGACGGGTCTAGTACATACAGCACAGGTGAGAGGACTACTGACCATCCATCCGATGTGTGTGGTTTAGCAGACGGAGAGAGTGTCATTTCAAAACTGGAGCCTGTGATATATATATATATTTTTTAGCTGTTTCTGTCAAAGAATGTTGTTTACACAGTGGGCTAGTATTTATGATTGTGCTCTACTAAGAAAGTGACGTTTAGTTAGTATCCTAGAGTTTCTGTGATGTTTGAAAGAACAAACTAACACATGAAGACACTTCAATGAATGAATGAAGAAAGAAGACTGGGACTAAACTCCTAGGGTTCTTCATGATGCTGAGGAACCCAGAGACAGTTAGGCTTGTGGAGAATATGCCTGAGGATCTTTCTCATTTTCGTGGTGGCATCGGAGTAGATGGGGCATATAGGGTAGAAGTCTCGCTAAGCTTTGGAGTAAAGCTATAAGACTCTATTAAAAGCTCTTGTTGGAACCTGCACTGAATGGTATGGTTGTTTATCATTGTGTGTGTGTGTGTGTGTGTGTGTGTGTGTGTGTGTGTGTGTGTGTAGATGGAGATCTCACTGAGGCCATACCAGGAGGAGGTGGTGCAGACAGCCCTGATGGGGGAGAACAGCATCATCTGGCTGCCCACAGGTGGAGGCAAGACCCGCGCTGCAGTCTACGTGGCCAAGAAGCACCTGGAGAGGCAGCCGGAAGCCAAGGTGGCTGTCCTAGTCAACAAGGTATCTACAGTGCCAGGATTGGTTACCAGGCAACCAACACCAACCAGGAAGGGTTGTTTTTCTTATTTTTCCCTGTTCTGCTTCATCTCTGTCGTCTTTACATATTTGAGGTTAAAATGGTAGAGATGTGTGTGTTCCTCAGGTCCACCTGGTTGATCAGCACTACCAGAAAGAGTTTTTACCATACTTGGGTGGGACAGTGAAGATCGTGCCCATCAGTGGAGACAGTAAAGAAAAGGACTTCTTTGGTCTTGTGGTCAGGGACTCAGACCTGGTCATCTGCACTGCTCAGATTCTGGAGAATGCTTTAATGAACACAGAAGAGGACAAACATGTGGAAGTGACAGGTGAGAACCTCTCCACGGTAGGGTAGGATAGGTACAGCAGGGTAGGGTAGGATAGGTACAACAGGGTAGGGCAGGGTAGAGCAGAGATTTTAAAAAGTGCCCCTGTCACAATATCCTTGTAACCCTAATGGCGATAAAGCAGTACCAGTAGTGACTTTGTCGCTATATTTAGTTAGTATTCAGACCACTCTAGCTATTCTTTTTAGGGGGTTATGTCATTTAGTGACTTTAGCTACTTTTAGGACAGATAGCTCCTTTCCTTAGTGAGGAGTTGGCAACATGTCATCTAGGCTAGTTGCTGTTGAGAATGTGTTGCATATGACGCACTTTATATCTGCATGTATCCAGACAACTAGTCAGCTAACTAGCTATATGCCTAATATGCGATAAATGGCCCACCTCCACCCCCCCATCTTTGGAGGACAACTTTGTTTTTATGTACAGATCAAATGATAACAATTCTGTATAATATAGTGCAATAGTGATAACAGTAATTGGGGTTAGGTGCACCATGATAAAGAAAAGAGGGGGAGAGAAAATTAAAAGGGAAAAGACAGAAGGGCAGGGGAAAAAAAAGCAACCAGCTCAAATGACCACTACAAGGAAGAGCAGAAAGTGTACCCAAGACATAGCACAAATAACTGTGATGTATGTGTGAGTGTGTGGTTATGTGTAACCTAAAAGTGCAACATAGGATAAATGTACGGAATGTACTTACCAGCAAGGGTAGAAAGCTGCGACAACATTCCCCCAGGGGGCAGAGGCAGGCAGAGGAAACCCACCCACCCACGGACCCTTCAGGAGCAGTATGTTTTATAGTTACAAGTCAAGTCTGAAGTCTTTTTGTAGACCACTTAAGTGTGACTTCGACTCGAGTCAATCTCTCTGTCTCTGGGATCGAGTAGAGCAGTATTATAACTATTATGTTCAGTTTTGAGGTACTAATCTTGGTATCATGTTATGCATGATAGTCTTGTTTTTATGATTATGGGAGTCAGTTCAGAAGTTTGAAGTTGTTCTCATGTCGATTCTCTCATGTCAGACTTCACACTGCTGATCATAGATGAGTGCCACCACACACACAAGAGCAATGTGTATAATAAGATCATGGCGCGCTACGTGGAGAAGAAGCTGCAGGGTGTGGGGCCTCTGCCTCAGGTCCTTGGTCTGACTGCCTCACCTGGCACCGGCGGGGCCAAGACACTGGAGGGCGCCGTTGCACACGTGCTGAAGGTGTGGCCATGCATGGGCCTTGGCTGTGTCTTGATTTGTTTTTTTTCCCTTCCTACTGAGTGCTGTTAGATGCATTAAAATGTTGGGACTTTCATAAAAGTGATTTATTAACTCTCTTGCACAGATCTGTGCCAATCTGGACTCTGCTATCGTGTTCACTAAACATTACAAGCCAATGCTTACGGAGGCTGTTCCCAGACCTGTGAAGAAGTATGACATTGTGGAAGAACAGGTGTTGGTATGTTTCTTTTGTCTCTGTTTATGTTGGAACCCATAATATGTTTGTAGTCTCTGATAGGCCATCTTATTTTGAGTCTGTACAGCTTTGACTGGATGAATGAATGTATACTTTATTGATCCCAAAGGAAATTTATCCCAAAAGAAATGAGGTTCCTCTGGGGCCTCGGTGTAAAGCACTGTGATCCCAGAGCGGCTGCTGCGTCTGAAACGTGTCGCCTTTCATAGATAGAGAAAGATAGGGAAAGATAGAGAGATAAACATTAGGAAGGAGTAAAAATATATATAATCGCAGTTTCTTTCGACAGCACAACAATCGGTGAGCATTTTAAAGAAATCCCCATAGCACATATAAGCATTGGTGGTGACAGACAATCAAGCAGTGAGAGGTGTGTTCATCTAGAAGGTAGAGGGAGTCTGGTTTTTCTGGCACAGTTTTTGTGTCAAAGTTCGCGATGAAAGCGAGAGCCATTTCTGACAGTCTATATGTGGGGGAAGGAGCAGGTAACCAAGACAACAAACTTCAGGGAGAGTTTTGTTTGGGAGCCGAATGTAGATAATGAGTTAAGCACGTATCCAG
The DNA here is from genome assembly GCF_052324685.1 of Brachyhypopomus gauderio. Lineage (NCBI taxonomy): Eukaryota > Metazoa > Chordata > Actinopteri > Gymnotiformes > Hypopomidae > Brachyhypopomus > Brachyhypopomus gauderio. Next base: position 37,969,722 of record NC_135212.1, on the reverse strand, counting down.
CTGAGAATGTTCCGTACGTGTGGGTTCTCCCGACCCATGACTACTTGTGAAAAAAATAATATCAGTTGCGTAGAGAGACCACTTAATCAATTCCATGCTTTCTTGTTTGAATAATTCGAAGAACAGCGTGAGGGTACTGAGACGAGACACAGAAGCCAAGCTGGGCCAGGGAGTGCAGGAGCGAGAGAGAGTCCACTGCCTCTCCTGAAAGACAGAAAAGAAGTGATGATGTGATGATTTCAGTATGATGTGAGCGTGAAGCCACCTAGGCTTTGATTCAGCATAGCTTGACCCATATGTGTGATTTCCTCCTAGCCCTAATCCTAACTCTAGCCCTAATCCTAACAGGACCCCTTTGGGCTCCATCTGAAGATGATGATGAGGATGATCCATGAGTTCATGTCTTCGGAGCTGAAGGTTGTTCTCCGGGAGATGGGCACCCAGGACTATGAAGCTGATGTGGTGGACCTGGAGAAAAGAGGTCAGAGGTCATTTCTGTGATGTTCTGTGTGTGTTGACCCTCTTCCCCATTACACTGTACTGTGCTGAGATGACGTATTGGCATCTACATTACTTCTACAGGCAGATAAGAGGAGTGTCACAGATGTGTGTGTGTGTGTGTGTGTGTGTGCATGTGGTGTTCAGGTGTCCAAAAAGAGAACAGACTTTTGGCCCAGTGTGCTCGGCACCTGCGGAAATATAATGACGCCCTGCTGATTAAGGATGCTGTGCGGATGGTGGACGCTCTCCATCTCCTCGAGGACTTCTACAGCACCCAGAGGAACAACACGTTGGATGGCACTGACATATTCCTGTCAGCACTCTTTGAAGGTGTGGACTTTACCCGAGCGATTGTAGTGCAGCCTCTTATAAATGGCCTCCAAAACAAGGGCATGGGGGAAGGGTAACCACACAGATGATGATGATGAAGGAAAATGTCTTGTGGTTCATGAAGGTTCTCGAGAATAAAGTGGACTAAGTGTTATATATTATAGGATTGTGGATTGAGTTTGTGGATTATAGGATTATGGACTGAGTAGTGTGGTTACAGGATTATAGCGCCAGTGACTCAGCTTTTGTTGATGATTATAATGATGATGATGATGGCAGTCTTCCTCACTCAGAGAATCAAGTGGAGCTAGAACAGCTGGCGGCTGACATGCGCTACGAGAACCCCAAACTGGCCCAGTTACAGCGCACCCTAGTGGAGCAGTTCCAGGACCGAGAGTCACGGGGCATCCTCTTCACCAAGACCCGTGAGGGCACACGCTGCCTGTGTGACTGGGTGCATGACAACCCAGAACTGCAGAGTGCCAACATCCAGGCCGCTATCCTCACTGGAGCAGGCACCGGTGCCAATCACATGACCCAGGTAGGAGCTTGGCACCAACCAGAGGTGTATAATCCAAGTTCAGAAAGTAAAAGTCCTCACCAGGATTTTGCTCAGGTTTCCTGGATTGTGTTGATTCCACTAATTTTACCTGGATTGCACTAATTAGAAAATCTAGCAAGCTAGAGCAAAATCCTGGTGAGGACTTTTACTTTCTGAACCTGGATTATACACCAACCATTTCAATCCAGAAGGCTTTGATTCTAGAACCCGCTCAGTGCTTCTCAGTTCTCTCTATAGGCCAATACAGACACCCTAACATATTTGTCATTTATAATATTAAAGGAAATATAAAAATAAATTTGACTTCTAATAGTTGCTTCTGCTATCTTGTGAATGCTTGTCTTGAGTGTGTTGTAGAATGGGCAAAAAGAAACAATTCAGAAGTTCAGAAAAGGAGGTCTGAACCTCCTAATCTCCACCAGTGTGGCCGAGGAGGGACTCGACATCCCAGAATGCAACGTGGTGGTCCGTTATGGACTACTAACCAATGAGATTGCTCAACAGCAGGCTACTGGGCGGGCCCGGGCAAAGGACAGCGTGTACTCCGTGGTGGCACTGAAAGATGGGCGGGAGATGCGCAGGGAAATGACCAATGAGTACCTGGAGGACCTGACTGGCAGAGCTATTGCCCAAGTACACAGAATGGATCCCAGCGAGTTTCGCAAGAAGGTTTGTCCCTGATTGGTCCAAACCAAACCAAACCTAATTAGAAGCCTATTGAGAATTGAGCTGTACTGTGTTTGTGTTGTTTATGAAAGTGATCTGACGTGGACCCTTTCCTCTCCCCATGTGTTGGGGCAGGTGCTGGATCTGCAGACAGAATCTGTAACGGAGCGCACCTTGGCTCGCATGCAGCACACCCAGCGGAGGCAGCGTTACAGCCCCACCCAGGTGGAGTTCGCCTGCCGTGGCTGCTTCACCACCGTCGCCCGTGGAGACCACATGCGAGTTGTGAACAGTTCACAGCACGTGAACATCAACCCTGACTTCAGGTGAGTGACAGACTGGGCGGTCCATGGGTGGCCTGCTCCAACTGGCTTGTTTGCCAGCCTCTCAGCCTCTGTGTTACGGCCTTACGTTACTGCTAACAGTCGAGAGTGTGTATTTTAAATGCAAGACCGCAAATCATGCAGTACTCACAGATGTCCTTTGCTCACGTGTCCAGAAAATTTTTGCTCACTCATATTTTCTGCGTTCTCGATCAGATTCTCTTTGCTGTGCTGCGTGTGTGTCGTACATTTGTGTGTCACTGAGGTTTTACACCTGCCACTTACCTCGTGTGAATGGAAGATTCAAGTGCCATTTATGTGAATATGACCAATATATATTCATGACATTACAAGATTTATCCTAACCCTCACATAGAAAGGAAAACCCATTAACCCTAATATTAACCTTACCCTCATCTTAACCCTACCCTAACATTAACCCTAACCCTACCCGAACCTTACCCTAACCCTTTCTTTCCTCGTTCAATCGGCTTCTCACTGTAGCTAGCTGAAATGAGCTAAACATTTTCAGCCACTGAAGTTACATGATGTTTATCAATATTTTTGATTCACAAAAGTGAAATTTACTGTAATTGTCTTCACTGCGAGGACATTTCTGTAATAGTATTCACTGTGAGCACATTCCTGTAATATTCTTCACTGTGAGGCCATTCTTGTTTCCCCTGGATGGCACTGACAGGTCTAGGTTGACTGCAGGCTCTCTGCTAGTAGTCCATCAATAGTGATCTCATCATTTTGTGAATGTGTAGGAACAATTGAATTGGTCAAAACTTCTGATTGGCTGACAACTTACAGTAGCATTTTGGTTGTGAAAACACAAGTTGAGGAGCTTGAAAAGATTTGTGATCACTCATGCTGCCCTAACGCAGGCTGTGTGTAATGTGAACAGTTTTGTAGGAGAGCAAAACAGTTTTTTCATGTTTTTTTTTAGAACTAAAATATTTGGATTACAAATAACTCTTGACTAATGTCTTTCTGGCTCTATGAGTACTCAAGATCATTTTCTAAGGATCTGATGTGTTCTATGGTTGGTTATTCTATGATTTGAGGCAGTTTGGTTAACTATAAAACTTTATTTGTGTTTTTTACAGGAAGCATTATGAGAAAGGAAACCAGGTTTACCTGGACCGAAGTTTTGAAGATTGGGAGCCTGGACACACCATCAGCTGTATTGAATGTGGACAGGTAAGGAGGTGTGGGTGTGGTATGTAGGAGGGTTTGGGTGGGGTATGTAGGAGGATGTATGTGCACTTTATATAGTCCTGTGTACTCCTACTGTCTTATGTAGCCCTTAGTCCTGGAGGAACATTATTTCATTCCACTGTACATTACACACTGTATATGGTTGAAATGACAAAAACCTACTTGACTTGACTAGTTACAGCTTTTTAAATATTAAGATGTAAATTGTTGTAACTGAAGAGTGCCTTTTTCATGCTGGCTGGCTGTCCATGTCAGGACTGGGGGATGGAAATCAAAATCAGGAAAGTGCTGGTGCTGCCCTGTGTGAAGATAAAGGGCTTTCTAGTGAAGGCTCCTGGGAGCAAGCGGACCGTGGAGCAGTGGAAGGACGTGGAGTTTCCTGTGGACGAGTTTGATTTTGTACAGTTTGTGTCTGACATGAACTTGAGTGGAGTGTGAATCCTCTTGACTGCTTCCTTCTCCTGTTCCTCTCAGTTGGTCTTTCATATCGAGCCTTTAAGGTGTTCAGCTGTAACAGCAAACGCCGCTACTGCACTCTTCCTCTTACTTATCAAACCAAGTCCGTAAGTGAAGTGCACTTCTGTCTGTACATTCTGTGCTGACCACCAGGGGTCTCTCTTGTGCAATATTTCATGGAAGCACCTCCATGCATCAGCGTCCTGAGGCTGGCAGCCATACGTCATCATAAATCATCATAGGTCAATTATGCTTGACTGCCCTGGTTAACATTTGTCTGAATGCTTGACATTAGGAAAAAAAACTTGTAGGTTGTGAACTTATAAATGTGGACACTGATACAGTAAACTGGATCCTGATAACGTTTCCCCTCTGTTTACTGTGTGTGTAAACTGTTTCTTACCAGGTGAACAAATGTATTTTTTAAAATAATGAAATTAAAGTAAATGACTTAAGATTAAAAGTGTTCATTTATATTACATAACATCCACAAGTAAAGGAACTCTGTAATAATTCATAAAATGTGTTATAAGTGCATTTTACAATTTGAGCAGTAACCATGGTGAAGGAGACATCTTTGAACTATATCACACTTCACTGCCATGTTTGGACTCTCAGTCTTGACTGTATGTCACCATGGACTTCATCCCTCATCTGTGTCACTGTGTTGAAGCGCAGCATCTGGAACTGTAAACATACACTGTACACACTGTACACATACACTGTACACATACACACACACTGTACACATACACTGTACACATACACACACACTGTACACATACACTGTACACATACACACACACTGTACACATACACACACACACTGTACACACACTGTACACACATACACACACTGTACACATACACCGTACACATACACACACACTGTACACATACACTGTACACATACACACACACTGTAAACATACACTGTACACACTGTACACATACACTGTACACATACACTGTACACATACACTGTACACATACACACACTGTACACATACACTGTACACATACACACACACTGTACACATACACACACACACTGTACACACACTGTACACACATACACACACTGTACACATACACCGTACACATACACACACACTGTACACATACACACACTGTACGCATACACTGTACACATACACACACACTGTACACATACACACACACTGTACGCATACACTGTACACATACACTGTACACATACACACACACTGTACACATACACACACTGTACGCATACACTGTACACATACACTGTACACATACACACACACTGTACACATACACTGTACACATACACACACACTGTACACATACACACACTGTACACACACACTGTACACATACACTGTACACACACACACACTGTACACATACACACACACTGTACACATACACTGTACACACATACACACACTGTACACATACACCGTACACACACGCGCACACACACTGTACAAATACACACAGTCTACACATACACTGTACACACACACTGCACACACACTGTACACATACAAACACTGTACACACACTGTACACATACAAGCACTGTGCACACATATACACACACACTACACACACACAGAGTTTGTTTTCAACCCCTCTAGTAAATTTGGTATTTTGTGTAACCTTAATAAAGACACGTTTGGGTAGTATGGAAAAGGAGAATTCTAGAGAGCATAATGAGGTGGAGATTTCTAGAGAGAGCAGGATGAGGTGGAGATTTCTAGAGAGAGCAGGATGAGGTGGAGATTTCTAGAGAGAGCAGGATGAGGTGGAGATTTCTAGAGAGAGCAGGATGAGGTGGAGATTTCTAGAGAGAGCAGGATGAGGTGGAGATTTCTAGAGAGAGCAGGATGGATGAGATCCCTACATGCTGCTCATCTTCGTCCTGACACACCTCCTGTGTCTCATCACTTCCCCTGCTGCTCTTAACCCCATCTCTGTCTCTCTCTCTGTCTGTCTCTCTCTCTTACTCTCTCTCTCACTGTCTGTCTCTGTCTCTCTCTCTCTCTCTCTCTCACTGTCTCTCTCTTTTGTCCTGTTCTTACATTGGCCTGGATGAAAAGCACTCTGTCAATCTTGTTACTTTTTCTCTCTCTATTCAGTAGGTAATAGCCTGACATTTTCTCCTCTAGAAAGCACATTAATGATCAGCCAGGCTGGTTGTTTTAGAGGGAGACAGAGAGACTGAATGGACACGTATGCCACTTTGTTCAGATAGCCAATAACAGCCAGTAAAATACAGGGAAATTGGCCCAAATGCAGTAATTTTGCATCTGTGCAGTGCAATCAGTGTGCTCAGCAGGTCACGGCTAACAAACAGGTGCAGCAGTGTGTGCGTGTGTGTGTGTATGTTTGAGGGTGTTTCTGCGAGTGTCTTTGTGTGAGTGTGTGTGTGCTTGTGAATGTGTGTCGATCGTGATCACAGGTCATGTCAGAAGGGGTTCCATGAACACAAAATGTTGTATTGTTTTAGAAGCTCAGGAGATCAGAGAAGTTACTGTTATTGTAAACACACAAAACAGTTGGGTACTTGCTTACGTACAGTATGTCCTTGTTACACTTGCACGTATATATCAGTGGGGAACCGTCAGGGCCCTCTACGCCCTCTCAGAGGGCCTAAAATATTCTTAAAACATAAATATATATAATACAATTCGTCCAATTTTTTTTATCTACTTACAGTTTGACAATCGACATCTAAACAATTACAGAAATATAAGCAAATAAATTATTCACTCGTGTCTATTCAATCTGTGTTGGAAAGTGAGGGGTTAAGTGGAAGCCTGTGAGCCTGTGTCTCCCCCTATCAGCGCTGTTATGCCCGCTGTTCGTTTACAGAGGGCCAGGCAGTTATAATTCAGCGCAATACCAGTTTCAAATGACAGTAAAATTGACCAATCATATCTTCCCTCTTAGTGGGCGGGCTTAACTGTATGATAATTTCCGCCCGCTGTGGCGACCAATGATCTAGATCATTGGTGGCAACGCTAGCTGTTGTTAGCGTACCACCGCTAGCTAGTTTCGATTCATTCCTTTGATGCCCTCGTGCGCGTTGTTTACATATTCCGCTCCCGAGGAACATGGAGCTGTCAACCTTATTTTGTTGGAACCTTATTTTGCTTAGTTCAGATATTATTGTTTATTGCATTTCTAAAGCAGTACTGTCATCTCAGTTTTTTTATTTACTGCAGTTAATTAGAAAAGGAAACAATTTTTTTCGGCGGGTGGGGGGATGGGCGCGTGCCCAGGTTTAATGGTCATGGTTCGCTACTGGTATATATATATATATATATATATATATACACACACACATATGACCTCATTACACGTACACGCATGCAGGGGTAAAGGCCCAGTCTCTTCTGTGGGGTGTAGTGGGGTGGGGAGTGTAGGGCTAAAGGGCCAGTCTGTTTCTGTTGGGTGGGGCTGGTTGGTGTTAAAGGGCCAGTCTGTTTCTGTTGGGTGGGGCTGGTTGGTGTTAAAGGGCTAGGCTGTTTCTGTTGGGTGGGGCTGGCTGGTGATAAAGGGCCAGTCTGTTTCTGTTGGGTGGGGCTGGCTGGTGATAAAGGGCCAGTCTGTTTCTGTGCACAAACTGCACACGTGTCTTTGCTCCTCCTCTGTTACAGTAACAGCATGTTGGGCTGGAGCTGACAGTGATGACGACAGGCAGCATTCCCTGTGTGATTGTGGGTGGGTGTGCTGAGACCAGAGCTGAGTGGCAGGCTGATGGAGGGAAAGTGGGTTTGCTCTGGTGGGAAATGTCTATTTATGTATCTGAAATGGAGTGAATGCTCTACCCTGCAGGCCCAGGTAACCTTCAGCAGCCAGTGCTGCTGTTAAAGATGAAATAAGTGGAATTGGAGATCTTGGAATGATTCAGCAGCTGATTGATTAAATTCATCAATATGTGTGACCAGCAGGTAGTCGGACAGCAGGGGCGGTCATGGCCTGGTGGTAGGGAACTGGTCTGACCAGAGGGTCGTGGGTTTGATTCCCAGACCAGAGGCCATGACTGAGGTGCCCTTGAGCAAGGCACCTAACCCCAACTGCTTCCCAGGCGCCGGGCTAGTATGGGCATGTATGATCCACAGCCCCCTAGTAATCACTAGTGTGTGTGTGTGTGTGTGTGTGTGTGTGTGTGTGTGTGTGTGTGTGTGTGTGTGTGTGTGTGTGTGTGTTCTAACTGCACAGATGGGTAAAAAGCAGAGGACAAATTTTGATTGCGAAAAATCACAATTGACAAAATACATTTACATTTACATTTAGTAGGACACTGAATAGGCCCAAGTGATGCACACACAATAGCCAAGGATATATCTGATTGAGTTAATCAAATTTTTTACAGCAGATATGTGGTTTAACGTGCAATAGCATCTACGTCTAGCCTGCTATGGCTAACTGAAACAGTACAGCTGATGTAACAGCAATCGGAACTAGCCGGGCATGGATTACTCTTTCAAATCTGAAGAGCACGGTAAGAAACTATATCGTTTTGCTGTTCAACAACCACTCAGCGAACTGCACAGCATACAGATGGTATTTATGTCTTATTTGTCTGAATATGGTTCTGGTCTAATTAACCCTAACCTCTAACCCTAACCCCAAACCCCTAACACTAAACATTAACCCTAACCATTACAGCACTTTTTTAAAATGTTGTTTATATATATATATATATGAAATTAAACCATTTGCCTTTTGTATTTTTTTATTTTGTATTTGCCTACAAAGAGAATGAATTAATGCTGTCCTCCCCTGAGTGCAGTCTGGGAATAAATAATTTGATTAGGGTAAAAGTATATGTTAGGTTATATAGGATAAGGACATGTAGTTTTATAAATGTTGATTATAATTACCATACATCTGTGTGATAAAATGCTCTGGGCTGTAATAGGTGGCATGTCGTATTAATGTGTACATAATTAAATAATTATAAACAGGTTGTTATGACATTGGGTTTAAGGGTACAGTAATTAGTGTGCAGTTTGGGATGCCTGACAGATACATGTTAAATCAAGCTAAATGTATAGTCAGAAAACAACTTTTCCTTAATATTAAAGTAGACACTTTAGTATTAAATCTAAATGTAACCCTCCAACTGTGCACTTCTGATAATGTACATCCAATAAGATTTCCTATACATGGTTGTCTATCTCTCTCTGTCTGTCTCTCTGTAAGTGTGTTTTAGAAAAATGTGGTTGTGTGGGTGGATCAGGTGGTTGTGTGGATGGATTAGGTAAAACCACTAAAAGCCACACTGACATTCAAGGGCTCTCATGGCCAAAGTTCCCGGCAAAAGGTGCATCATCCTGGGGTTCCGTTCATCATTCCAGCACAACACTTCTGGTTTACCTGGAGAGGTACATCAGCACAGGTCTGTGGGACTTGCTAATACCACATTATACATGTGCTACAGAAAAGAGAAACAGTAACAGTCTTTCAATGCTGACCAGAATAAGTCTGAATCAATACCTCTTACATCCATCACACACACACTTAAAAAAACGTTAGAAAAATGTATTTCAAAATATATACTTAAAATACATGGTTGCTCTCAACCAGAAGAAATGTGCCGTCAGTAAAATATGAGAACAAGGGTACTGCTACTACCAGACCTGTGGAACACTGAACGACTAGGCTGAAACGTAGGAGACACCTTCAGCATGACCCACGTTAATGAAACCATTAACTTCTTTCTAGGACGACTACATTTTAATGTAGACATGGTCATGTGATGAACAATCCCTATTCAATTAACCACCTTAATTGATTGTAAACAAAGTAGAGCTGGCGATGAACACGTTGAAGTCCAGATCACATGTTTATTTATATGTTCAAATCACATGTTTATTTATGTGTGTCATGCTTTTATGATTTATACATTTCAAGGAAAATGACCTTGTAACTCTGTGGTCAGGGTCAGATGTCTCATTGGTTTTTCTTGTATTGATTGTGCCAATTCTCAGTCATTCTGGCTTTTGCAAATTGTTGCAGACACATTTGATCTACAGACTCGATCACAGATGTGACACACAATTAAATGGAGTGCATTAAAGTGTGTAGCCATTCGGGACATAGTGCTCCCTCCTATTGAGTCTGTGATGCTTTTGTCCATGATGACACCAATTTTAAATTCTGCGATAAAAGTTCCTAATGGACCTGGTCCTGACTGGATAATCAGGCAATTATGGTGTATCTTCAGAATAAATAATAAGCACTAACACCGACAGACAGCTTTAAAATTCAGATTAATCACAGCTGTTCCTGTTCAACACCATCCTGTTAAACACCTCGAACAAAGCCTGTCTTAGTGGGTCCTGGTGAAAGTGTTTTACAGAATTACAAAACGACTGTTACCATTATTCTTTGGCTCAGCAAAAAAAAAAAAAAAAGTGATTATCAGAAACAGTGTGAGAAATGTATCCAGCTTCAGTGTGAATAATGAGTCAGAAGCTGAGATGAAGATGAGGCAGAAATGCCCATTTCTGTAATAATATCTACAGTGTCTGCATGTCCCACTGAACACAGATAAATGGTGTTATTTCACACTGGGGATATTTGACTCTGCAGACTAGCAGAGTACCTCTCTTCACCACAGCCTTATAGTACAGTACACAGTAGTACAGGCAGGCAGCACTACTAGATCCTCACACTGTAGCAGAGTACATCTCTTCACCACAGCCTTATAGTACAGTACACAGTAGAACAGTAAAAATATTTTATAAATCTTTTGGAATCCTGAGGCCACCAAACCGAACCCCCTCCCTCACCAAACCGAACCCCCTCCCCAGTTGACTACACTGAGAGATTATGTCCATTAAAGTTATGAACAGAATCGGTGACTAAAGGCAGTAGGGGAAATAAGGGTGGTAGGGGCAATAAGGGCATTAAAGGCAGCCCTGATGGAGTCCAATCCCAACTGGAACCAGTCTGACTTCCTGCTGGCCAGGCGGACAAAGCTCCTGCTCCATTCACACAGGGACTGGATAGTCTGTAGCAGCGGGCCCAGTACCCTATACTCTCGTAGCAGTGGGCCCAGTACCCTATACTCTCGTAGCAGTGGGCCCAGTACCCTATACTCTCGTAGCAGTGGGCCCAGTACCCTATATTCCTGGAGCGCCTCCCAGAGGAATTCCGGAGGGACATGGGGTAAAAGGCTGGTGTTCCACAACCAGGATGGAAATCACATTGTTCTTCTGAGGGGAGGCTGAGGAGGATCATCCCCCAGCAGTTGGAGCACAACCGGTTTGCCAGTCCATAGGCACTGACCCGATGTACACGCGACGTTGCAATGTTTTTAATGATTCAAGGAAAATTCCTGTACACCAGTAACAGCTGTGTGTTTAGACTACAGTTTTAATTTGTTCTCCAGAACTGGTCTTGATGCTCGATCTTTCATCATGATTCTTTCATTACGATTCTGTGCTGATTGAGCAAATCATGTGCTTGCAAAGCTCTAGGTGTTCCACTTTATATAATAAATGTGGTGGGCACACGAGTCTGAATCAGCTGCATACGTTTTTTCTTTTCTTGTTTCTTCTACTCTTTCTTTCCATTTATTCATTTTGGTCTTTTCATAGTCCATCAGACTTCATTAAGCTGAATTTTAAAGTCCCTTTTGTTTGAAAGCTTGATGTGCACTTTACAGCCTGTTACCATGGAAACCAGGTGAGTCAAATGGAAAAGTCATAACTGATTGGATACATTTTGATTACACGGAATGTGCATTTATGTGTGATAAAGTGAAAGTGTGCACACACATGGGTGTACCAGTGTGCCTGTGTTGAGTGTGTGAAGGGTGTGTAGTGAGTGTGTGGTGCAGTGTGGATAGTGGGACTGTATGTCATATGTTTGTTTATGTTTGTGTTTATATATTGTCACATCACGAAGGTACCAGGGTGCAGGTGAGTGAAAAGCTTGTTCGTCTGGGGGCCTCAGTGTAAACCACTGTGATTCCAGAGCGGCCGCTGCTTCTGAAAGGCGCCGCCGTTCACAGATGGGGAGAAAGATAGAGAGATAACATTTGGAAGGAGACAAAAAAAATGATCACAGATTGTTCTCTCAACAGGTCAACAGTGTGTGAGCACGTAAAAAAAATCCCCATAGCACATATAAGCATCGGTGGTGGTGACACAGACAATCCCGTTAATCTAAAATGTTCATTTAAGGCAGGGGGAGCCAGAGGTTGTTCTGACACAGTTTTTGTATCGTGATGAAAAGTGAAAGCCATCCTCTGATATTTGTGTCTCCTTGGGTTTGTTGTACATTGGTTGAGCTAAATGTCAGTGGACCAGGCGCAGGAGGAGACGATCTGGACCCATACGATTGTAAAGCTGCTTTGTGACAACGTGTGTTGTGAAAAGCACTATATATATATATATATATATATATATATATATATATATATATATATATATATATATATATATATATATATATATATATAGGTTCTGCAGCACCAAGCAAGTACTCACAGAAGCATAAAGGCCATCGCATGCAGCAGGCAGGGATAATAACCACAATGATCAGTGTGAGCATAACCCTAACCCAGTGGCCTTGTTTGTGGTGTGTATATGTGTAGCAATACCATTTTAGATTGACACATTCTATGTAGGCTATTATATATGAAATATGCAGTGTGGACTGTATCATATAATTTCCATCTGTAGACCTGTGGGGAACTTGATCTTTAATCGCCTGAAGAGTAAATTAAGAAATCCATCATATAATTTTATACTTTGTCTAAACTTACACTTCTAGTTGTCAGATTCTGGGCAATAAATACATTTATGCGAAATAAATGTACAAAACATGGATAGGTCTTGTAAGGACAGGTCGTGTGGGGATGTCATATGAGGATAAGTCTTACGAGGTAAAGTTAAGTACAGTAAATATAGGTCTTGTGAGGACAGGTCTTGTAAGTAACTTCACTTTGGACTTGGCTCACTGTCCTCAGTACATGCATATTTCTTCACGCATTGCCAAAACTCATATTTAATAGCTACCGAGTTTACTTCGAGAACAAGAAACGGTCACCGTAAGAAAATAACGGTTAGTTAGAAGCATATACCTGATAACCGACCTCATCGTGGTAAGGTTATTAGTTACTTTTAAATGATAGGTAGCCTACTCTAAATGCTAAATTAATTTTCTTATTTTGATGCAAAATTTTATTACACGTGTTACACAAAGAATCTCCTCTTAGTGTATGACAAAAAACGGCACCTTTTGATGGTTAAACGACATAAACGCGTGTCTTGCACAGTTTGGTTCGCGCATTTGGGGGGCCGATGTGGCGGAGTGTGAATGGTGACGCGCTGCGTGTCGCCGCCGGTGTTCGAGGTCAGTGGTATCACTCTAGTTCGGAATGCGAGGAACGGTAATATGTTGGGCTCAGAGGACCACGGGAACGACCGGAACGGAACCGGTAAGGACCAACTAGAATTAAATATGCGTCTCTTTTTCAGTAGTCGTGGGCACGTAGACACATAGGCATGTTTTAACCGAGCTGAAGTGTGAAGTTTGTCATTTTATTTATCGGTTAATTATTGTCACCTCAGTGAGGCATTTGGTCACTGATGAAGGCAGTGTGACTATAGTCGTGAATTCATACTCGAGAGTGAAATAACTCCACTGTTGCCCCCCAAATGTAGCTACCGGATGCTGTGTATGATGTTTTGATAGTTTTGTTGTAGAAGTATTTTGTGCACGTCTGGACACAGGTTTGACTGGTATCCGGATGACCATGATCTTAGTCTGAGGTCTATAAAAGAGATAACTTTTGAGTAAAACACTTTTAAATGCAGAAATACAGTGGCTCAAACAACATTGAGAGCCGTAGTAATGAATTAAAAGTATTGTGAATGGCTCGAGCGCACTTTATGATTTGCGTGATCGTACAAGTTAAAACATAAGAACTTTACTGTATTTTAACAGCAGTGATGGCAAACCCAAAACAACCACTGCTTGTTTAATCCGTATTTCATGAAGCTGGCAGTGTCTTGGCAGGCACGTTTTCTGCTTCTACCCAATTGCAGCGCAGCTTTGCTTCTATCTGTGTGCCTCGCGCTGGTTTACCGTTCGCGTTTCTTTAATATCGTGCAGCACCTGTTTTTTGTTTTTGTTTTTTAGGCGGAGGAGAGTTATGAGAAGTAATATACCCTAGGGTCGATTTAAAAATATCGGGATCGATTACTCAGATCGGGACCTCATTAATCCCACATGTATCTCCTATGTCCAGGACTTAAAACGTGAATGCTTCCTAAAACAACTCTACCTAGATCTAACGCAGGACCGTTGTCATTATGACCATATCTTGATATCTAAATGATTCAGTTGGGGTAAAACACAAGGAAGCGCTATACTTAAAACCACTGACGCCTTTTACACATAATTACTTTGATCACGTGAACTTTTCCGACAAGGAGTCCCAAGGGAGTCATTACGGAGATATGTTTGTTTATCTGTTTGTTTGTTTTGATTAATGATACTCCATACTCATGGTTTGGTCACTGGTACTACGTTTCAAAAATCGTGCTACGAATTTGTAATCCGGTACCTCGTTTTATCACCGCAGACACTTTTAAACAGATTTAAATAGAGTCGCTCGAGCCCCCAGTTGCAGGTGCTACCGTGGGTCTTATACGCGCGCATCTGTCTCTGACTACATTGTCCACAATTCGATTGTTTTTTCTGTTTATGGATTTTAAGACATTTTTTCCCTAATGGAATTTCTTCTGTTTCTGCCATTTTGCTTCTGACCTTTGGTACATTCCTTAAGGGTCTTAGAAAAAGGTGTTCAACTTAAATCTTTCGACGGCTGTTTTTGAAATGTGAGTGGTTCTAAAACATATGAGCCATTTTCATTGGAAAAGGACATATGAGGTGGAAAGGTTTGTTTTCAAAATGCAGCTAAAAGGATTATGGATGAATCAAACTTTACGAACAGGTGTGTTTTAACAATTTAAATATATTTGCTTTGTCGGTCCGTTTCTTATAAACAAACTTTAAAACTGTTTGTCTAATACTGTCGACCACCATCATGCAGCCAGAACAGCTCTGAGCTGCAGACGCCTCGAGTCCACAACACCACACATTTGCAGAGGTGTCAATTCCAGGTTCAGAAAGTAAAAGTCCTCACCAGGATTTTGCTCAGGCTTCCTGGATTGTGTTGATTCCACTAATTTTACCTGAATTTTACCTGGATTGCACTAATTAGAAAATCTAGCAAGCTTGAGTAAAATCCTGGTGAGGACTTTTACTTTCTGAACCTGGAATTGACACCTCTGCACATTTGTTTACATTTACGATGTTGGTATTTAGCAAATGTTCTTACTCGTTTAATAGTAGGTTAGAGTCAAAGATACTGTTGATTTAGGATACTGCCAGATACATGAGAAAATGCTGATACTTCAAAAGAATGACAATAATGTGTGAATAGGGTTCAAATAATCAATTATACAATACAATATTTCTGTAAGTGCAGGATGAGTGATAATTTAAGTACTGCTCAAATAGATAAGTGATAAGAGACAGCAAAGGTCAGAAGGTCAGTGGAAGTTCATTCCACCATCTGGGAGCCATAACAGAGAAGAATATTGATGCTCATTTTCCTGGAAAGAATAGTGTTTATAGCTCAACTGTACTTCAGACTCCAAGTACTGAAAGTAGAAGGTCCCTTGCTGCTACACAGCCCCGTATGTGGCACGTTGTGATGTACTGTGTGTCCTGACATTCCTCTGTCCTAGCCTGGCTTAATAAGAATGTGTGGATGTGAGAACAAATAGGGAGAGCAAGAAACAACTAAGATAAACAAACGAAGGGGTTAGGGTATAACGAAGGGGTTAGGGTTTAACGAAGGGGTTAGGGTATAACGAAGGGGTTAGGGTATAACGAAGGGTTTAGGGTTTAACGAAGGGGTTAGGGTTTAACAAAGGGGTTAGGGTTTAACAAAGGGGTTAGGGTTTAACAAAGGTGTTGTAGTTTAATGAATGTGTTAGGGTTTAACAAAGGGTTTAGAGTTTTTTTTAAGTGGTTACACTACATGTATTACTTTATATCAGATGCACTACATTACATTGCCTAGTTTATTTACATGGCAGGTGTTTCTGACATGATCTGAACTGTGTGTACCATGAAGGTAGGAAATGTTTAACCTGAAGTTGAATAAAGAGTGTGACCTTAAGTGACCTTTAACCTAAAGATGAATACAGAGTATTACCTTAAGAGGGCTTCACTGGAACTTTAACATAATAATAGGAGATTGGCCATTTGCATTTTCTGCCAGATCACAGATCTCTGAGTTGAACATTTGGTTGACTGCGATTATGTTTAAAGAGTTTTCAAATTGAGGCGAATGTGTTAGTTAGAAGATAAGATATAGTTAGGATTAGACAGGGTAAAAAGGAATAGATAGGATAAAGCAGGATAAGACAGGGTTAGTTAGGATTAGACAGGATTAGATATGGTTAGTTATGATTAGACAGGGTAATTTAGGATAAACAGGTTAAAACAGGATTAGATATGATAAAACAGGATTAGACAGGGTTAGTTAGGATTAGACAGGGTTAGGTAGGATTAGACGGGGTTAAATAGGACTAAATAGGGTTAGACAGGGTTAGGTAGGATTAGATGGGGTTAGACAGGATCGGACAGTTGCTGAGTGATCCACAATGTTGCAAACACAACAGGCTGTACATTCACTACAGGCTTTTCAGTCCCTGTGTGTCTGACTGTGTGTGTACAACTGTATGGATAACCACCAAGGTATTTATTAAGATGCATTTGCAGAAGATACTAATAATACAGAATTTGTAACTGTACAATTCATGTGCAGATAATTGTTATTGTATTGACTTCATATTTAAAGTAGTTCATACTTCTAATTCGACTGTAGTATTCATGGTCATATTGGTATAGTAATCATGATATAATTCAACAAAAGGTTGAACAATGAACATTGTGGCTAATCGAGTATAAGGAATGGATCTGTACTCTGACTTGTACAGAACCCTATACTGGAAATCTCTTTTACTCACCTGCATCCAAGCATAACAGTTATGTGAACACTTCACATATATATATATGTGTGTTGTAGGTAGCCACTTTCAGAACTGTATTGATTCTGATATTTTTCTTTCTGAGGCAACTAAAGGAAGAACATCTTAAAGCTTACATACATTTTTTGTCAGTGGATTTTATAATCTAAGATAATGTTGTTTCATAAGATACACTGATAAGTGTTAATGGATTAACTTTGATGCGATTTTTTTGCAGACACTTGTTTGGGGACCTTTTCTACCTAAACTGATTTTCTGCAGTATTGGAACACTCCCTGTGTCTGGGTGTCCCAGCTGATGTATGGTTATGATGATGTGGTTGAGGCAGAGGTTGAGGGAGATGAATCATGTGAGGAAGAGATACGCTCGGGCAGAGGACGTGATGAACTGCTCCTGCTGACGCTTCTGTTCCTTTGCTCTCTGGAAGTTGCCTGAACATCAGTGTGGGTTTTTGGGATACATTGTGAACATCAGTGTGGTTTGTTGGGATATGTACTGTACGTACATTTTGCATTACAGCTCTTAATTTGTAAATATATTCATACATATACATATACATTGCTCAAAAAATAAACGGAACACTTAAACAACACAATGTAACTCCAAGTCAACCACACTTCTGTGAAACCAACCTGTTCACCAGAGGTAGCACGAGGCAGTGTCTACAACCCACAGAAGTTGCTCATGTAGAGCAGCTCATCCAGGATGGCACATCAATGCGAGCTGTGGTATGAAGGTTTGCTGTGTCTGTCAGCAGTGTCCAGAGCATGGAGCAGTACACCAGGAGACATGGGGGGTGCGGTAGGAGGGCATCAATCCAGCAGCAGGACCACTAACTCCTCCTTTGTGCAAGGAGGAGCAGTGCCAGAGCCCTGCAAAATGACCTCCAGCAGGCCACTAATATCCATGTTTCTGCTCAAACTGTCAGAAACAGACTCCATGAGGGTGGTATGAGGGCCCCATGTCCACAAGTGGGGCTTGTGCTTACAACCCAACACCATGCAGGGCGATTGTCATTTGCCAGAAAACACCAAGATAGGCAAATTTGCCCCTTTGCTCTTCACGGATAAGAGCAGGTTCACACTGAGCACAGACAGTGTCTGGAGATGTGACAGGGTCTGGAGACGCTGAGGAGAATGTTCTGCTGCCTGCAACGTCCTCCAGCATGACCAGTTTGGCAGTGGGTCAATAATGGTGTCGGGAGGCATTCCTTTGGAGGGCTGCACAGACCTCCATGTGCTAGCGAGAGGTACACTGACTGCCATTAGGTACCGGGATGAAATCCTCAGACCCATTGTGAGACCATATGCTGGTGCAGTGGGCCCTGGGTTCCTTCTGATGCATGACAAGGCTAGGCCTCATCTGGCTGTAGTGTGTCAGCAGTTCGTGTATGATGAAGACATTGATGCTATGGACTGGCCTGCTTGTTTTCCAGACCTGAATCCAATAGAGCACATCTGGGACATCATCCACCAACGCATCCATTGTACCACAATCCATTATCCATTGTACCACAGACTGTCCAGGAGTTGACTGACGCTTTAATCCAGGTCTGGGAGGAGATTCCTCAGGAGAACAACTGGCACCTCATCAGTAGTATGCCCAGGCATTGTAGGGAGGTCATACAGGCATGTGAAGGCCACACATGCTACTGAGCCTCATTTTAAGTTGTCTTGAGGAATTTTCAGCCTGTCATTTGAGTTTCCGAAGAAAGTACGCAAACCAAAACCAGTGACATGATCCGAATTAAGAATATAATGACCAGCGGTCAACTGGTACAAAGACAAGACATATATAGACAAACAAACGACCTTCAGGTGAGACAGATCGCGGGCCACGCCCACCTGAGGGACGAACACAACAACAACAGGACAACTGCCGCTGTGGATGGAGGCGACCAGTAGGGGGCCCGCCGTACTGTGACAGGGATAATAATTTTGATTTACATTGATAATTTTTGTTATTTTTTTCTCAACGCATTCCACTATGTAATAAAACAAAGTTATTTTTTAGGATGTGTTATTTTTGTCTTCCCTTTATTATTTTTTTAGCAGTATACATACATATATTCATACGATTGGGTTACAGCGTATATTTCATATGTGGAGTTCTAAAAGCTTTTTTGAGGGAGTGGTCTTTAACCTATGATTATTGTGTAAAGATCCTGTTTTCATGTTGTCTTTGGTAAATAGGAGCACTTTAATCCTGCTGTGTGTGTGTGTGTGTGTGTGTGTGTGAGTGTGTGAGTGAGAGAGACAGAAAAAAAATATCTCTTTCATCACATCTGCCTGATATTTCCCGTTCTACACTCAGGACTAATTGCACATCCTCTAAGTGCTGACTGGATGTTATGGTCCTCATTAAAGTGTCAGCCAGAATCCCTGATCTCCAATCCCTGACTTCCAGATCCCTACAAGCTCTCGCTGTCTGTTTACTTGTCTTTCATTGTTTACTACTGTTATGTACCAGTATGTATCACATAAAACATGATAAGCTGGATATTGTTGTAATTTTACAATGTGACAATATGGCAGACCAGTATGACTGTTAGAGTATGGACACCAGACTCCAGGTTGTGGGTGTGTATGTAAGGATATCAGTCCTGTAAATACGGTTGTACCTACAATAACCTCTGCTGTCTGAGTTTTCAATGTTTTTCAATTTTATTCTCCTAAACATGTACACATCACACACGCACACAAATGTGCGTGACCGGAGGGTCGTGGGTTTGATTCCCAGGCCTGAGGCCATGACTGAGGTGTCCTTGAGCAAGGCACCTAACCCCAACTGCTCTCCGGGTGCCGGCCTATGGCTGCCCACCGCTCTGGGCATGTGTGCACCACAGCCCCCTAGTAATCAACTAGTGTGTGTGTGTGTGTGTGTGTGTGTGTGTGTGTGTGTGTATGTGTGTGTTCGTGTTCATTTTCTAACTGCACAGATGGGGAAATGCGGAGGACAAATTTCGATTGCGGTGAAAAATCACAATTGACAAATATGGCACATTTCATTTCACACACAGAGGTCTGGGGGAACTCTACCCCAGTAGCTGGCCTGCAGGTTCAGGTTGATGCCCCCGGGTATCTGCCCCTTAACCTTGGGTATCTGCCCTGTGACCATAACCCTAACCCTCTGTGTCACTATTTTCTGCACACATTTCCGCTGACCAAAGATCCCTGTGTGTGATGCGCAACCATTCATGTTTCAAGGGCTGTGTAAAGAACAAAAGTATTCCAGTTTGGCTCCAGCTTAAAGACACATCTTACACATATTCCAAGTGAATAAAACCTGTGCCTCTGAACAGTGTGTGCTTCTGTATAGGTTCTGGAGTGGACACAGACACACACATACAAACACTCACAGAAGCCTAGTGTGGATGAGGGCAGGTAGGCTATGGGGTTTAGTTCCTCAAGGATTTGTAGAATGAAAGAAGGGTCTGTGTGTGTGTGTGTGTGTGAGAGAGAGCAAGAGAGAGAGAGAGCGTGCTCTTGTGGACAGTCTGTTTGTGTAGCTACATTTGATGTACATGAACCTGAAACACTAACTTACTGTGTGTCTAAAACTGGGATCTGAGCACAGGACGTCACCTTAAAGGGTTTCAGCATATTAACCCTATCCCTAAACCTAAACCTTACCATATTGTAACCATATTTTAGTAACCATACTAAAAGTATTTCTAGGTATCTTTCCAGTAGTAAGGAGAGTTTGTAGGGTGGATGTTTATTTTTATCAATAGGTGATTTTTGATATGTTTGATATGGGTATGTTTGATATGAGTACGTTTGATATGAGTATGTTTGATACGAGTATGATTATAATTGGTATTTCAAATGTGATGTTATTTTAAATAGCAAACAGAACTCTTCTCGCTTTTTGAGTTCCTTCACAGCCAAAGATAAGATAAGATAAGATAATCCTTTATTAATCCCTCAGCGGGGAAATTTGCATTGTTACAGCAGCAGAGAATAGTGTCAGGAAATACAGAGAAATAAATAAAGAGTATAAATATATATGCAATGTATGTAGTTCTAAACAGTTATGGTTATTGCACATGGTAGATTTAAATATTGCACATGGTAATTTAAGTATTGCACATGGTAGAACAGTAAGAGCAGTAAAGTACAGTGAGCAGTTTGTTGTACAGTATGAGCTATGGAGAGCAGTGGCTGTTGTACAGTCTGATGGCGTGTGGAAGGAAGGACCTGCGGTATCTCTCCTTCACACACCGCGGGTGCAGCAACCGGACACTGAAGGAGCTGCTCAGTGCTGACAGTGAGTGGTGCATGGGGTGGGACAGGTTCTTCAACATATGCTTGAATTTGGTCCTGGTCCTCCTGTCTCCCACCACCTCCACCGGGCCAAGATGGCCCCCCAGGACAGAGCTGGACTTCTTGATGATTTTGTTCAGTCTCTTCCTGTCAGCAATAGAGATGCTGCTGCCCCAGCAGACCACTCCATAAAAGATGGCTGATGCCACCACAGCATCGAAGAAGGTCCTCAGGAGCGCGCGCTCCACTCCAAAGGACCTGAGTCTCCTCAGGAGATGTAGTCTGCTCTGACCCTTCCGGTAAAGTGCAGCTATGTTGTCAGACAAGTCCAGCTTGTTGTTGAGATGAACACCCAGGTACTTGTAGGACCTCACCATCTCAATGTCCTTTCCCTGGATGTTCACTGGTACAGGGGACGAGTGTTTGGTCCTGCGGAAGTCCACTACCAGTTCTTTAGTTTTACTGGTGTTAATCTGCAGGCAGTTCCTCTGGCACCAATCCACAAAGTCCTGCGTCAGTCCTCTGTACTCCCCGTCATCTCCCTCACTGATGAGGCCAACAATAGCAGAGTCGTCTGAGAACTTCTGCAGGTGGCAGCTGGCAGAGCTGTACTTGAAGTCAGCAGTGTAGAGAGTGAAGAGAAAGGGAGCAAGGACTGTTCCCTGTGGAGCCCCCGTACTGCAGACAGCCACGTCAGACTGGCAGTTTTGTGTCCTCACATACTGAGGTCGGTTTGTGAGGTAGTCCAAGATCCAGGTGGCAAGGTGATGGTCCAAACCAGCACACTCCAGCTTGTCCCTCAGTAGTGTGGGTTGGATTGTGTTGAAAGCACTAGAGAAGTCAAAAACATGATTCTCACGATGCTCCCAGCATTCTCCAGGTGAGAGAGAGACCTGTGTAGAAGGTGGATGATGGCATCCTCCACTCCAATGCCAGGTTGGTAGGCAAACTGAAGTGGGTCCATAGCTGGACTCACCAGGGGGCGGAGGTGGACAAGAAGCAGTCTCTTCAGGGTCTTCATCAGGTGTGAGGTCAGTGCCACAGGCCTATAGCTATTAAAGTCTTTCGGGTGTGGGGTCTTTGGCACTGGTACCACGCAAGATGTTTTCCACAGCTGTGGAACTCTCCCTAATCTCAGACTGAGATTAAAGATGTGACCGGCCACGCCACACAACTCGTCGGCACAGCACTTGAGAAGCCTTGAGCTGATTCCATCTGGGCCTGCAGCCTTCCTGATCTTGATCCTCCTGAGCTCACCTCTCACCTGGGACGTGGTAAATGCCAGACTGAAGTTGGGGGGCTGACTGCTGGAGTGAGTGTCAGCAGGAGAGCCGTTAGGTGGGGGGGTTGAGTGGGGGGGGGGGGGCTGGCTGCTGGAGTGTGTGTCAGCAGGAGAGTCGTTTGGTGGAGGCTGTGAGTTGAAAGGGAGGGGGTTGGGTGTAAAAGAGGGTGTAGGGCAGTATGGTGATGGTGATGGTGCCAGACAGGGAGATCCCAGCAGTGGTGTCTGTGAAGTGGAGGGGGTAGGTGAGTGATCAAACCTATTAAAGAACAGGTTGAGTGCATTCACCCACTTCTGGTCCCCTCCAGCCTGGGAGTCAGGCTTCTTGTGACCGGAAATAGTTTTAAGGCTATTCCAGACTCCTCTGACAATATTTTGCTGCAGCTGGACCTCCATCTTCCTCCTGTAGCTGGCCTTCCCCTCTTGGATCTTTCTCTTCAGTTCCCTCTGCACACCCCTCATCTCCTCTTTGTCACCTGATCTAAAGCCAGAGCTTCCTGTGGAACTGACTGCTCTCTCTCACTCTCTCTCTCTCTTTCTTTCTCTCTCACTTTCTTTCCCTGTCTCTCTCTTTCTCTGTCTCTTTTTATGTGATTTTTTGTGATTATTGGTGATTTTTGATAATTGTAATTTGTAGATTGTAATTGGTTAATAAAGTTTGTTACTCTCTCCCTGTCCTGCCTCATTCTCTCCCTTTTCTCCCTCTCTTTCGTTACCTCCATCTTTCATTTTCCCTCTTTATTTCTCTTCCTTATTCTCTTTCACTTTTTCTCTCTGCCTCTCTCCCGCTACCTCTCCCTTATATCTCCCAATTGCTCCCTCCCTCTCTTAATTCTCTTTCTCCCTCTCTCTCCCCCTCTCTCCTCCATAAATAGCATTAGCATGGCCTATTTAATGGCCTTTTAATTCTTTCCTGCCGTCTGGCTTCGTCCTTGGCACATATTCTCTGCTTCATTTAAATGTCACGCATGACTTAAAAGCAATTATGACAGTGACCCTAATAACCAGTTGTGTGTTGCATGACTGAGATAAACAAACACTCATGTTGTGTGTGGAGTAAATGTAAATGTGCCACATTTATTAGTTGTGATTTTCACCCCAATCGAAATTTGTCCTCCACATTTTACCCATCTGTGAAGTGATAACACACACACACACACACACACACACACACACTAGTGATCACTAGGGGGCTGTGATGCTCACATGCCCAGAGGGGTGGGCAGCTCTAGCCCAGCACGCAGGGAGCAGTTGGGGTTAGTCATGGCCTCAGGCCTGGGAATCAAAACCAAAACCCTCTGGTTCCATAACCACCAGACCATGTACAAGCACAGCTTGTGTGGTGTGTTTCTAAAAAGAATTAGTCATATATACATATATACACAGGGGCGGAGTGGGCCACTTTTTCAGCCCGGGAGCCCAAATCTGGCCCAAAATTATTTTTCCCTCCCAATCGGCCCAAACTAGAGATTGACGTGAGCCAGCCCATCGGGAATCCTCCCGAATCTCCCGATTAGCCACTCCGGCTCTGTGTATGTATATATATATATATATATATATATATATATATATATATATATATATATATATATATATATATATATATATGCTAGTGAAACACTTTGAGTGAATGTTTGTTGTTAATGCCAGTATTGTTATTGCAGGAGAAATGGGGATACTTCATTGACGTCTCGACCATACCTGTCAAGTTTTGTATTTAAAAATACTGGACATTTCCTGTATATGACGTCATCGCCTAATTTGCATAATCAGTTATTTGCATATAGCTGCAATCGAGGCTGTAGGAGAAACGAAAACATCTTTGGAGTGGCAAAAAGTGAAGAAAAAACACCCCAAATATGTTTTGAACTACAAATGAATAAAAATTTTTTAATTTTCTAGTCGTATTTCTAGCTAGAAATGGGGACATCTACTGGGCATATTTCTGTGCCTTTAGCCCGCATTTGTGCTTGGCAGATTGTTCGTGCTGACGGACATCGTTCTTTCCCCCATGAGAGACACTAAAATCACAACTACAAATCTTACAGAATTAAGGCTCTTCATGCTCCACTTTAGGAAAGTAAATTCCCTGTCCCATTCGTCAAGGTACTTACACATACGCTTAGCTTTTTTGGCAGGACTGCCTTCTCTCGTTAAATCTATCTCTGATTTGTTGTCCCAGGTTTGCTCCCACTGTCGACACTAAACCCGCGAGTTTTAAATTTATTTATTTTTTTAAAGCATTCATGTGCCACTCCAAACAGAATTCTGTCACTAGCCTCGCGAGAACCAGTAGTCTGGGTGGCAGTTCCACCTGCAGTAGTCTGGGTGGCAGTTCTCGCGAGGCTAGCGACAGAATTCTGTTTGGAGCGGCACATGAATGCTTTAAAAAAATAAAAATTGAAAACTGAAAATACGGGAAAATAAAAATACGGGATGACGCCGGGACAGAGCGGTAAAATACGGGACTGTCCCGGCCAAAACGGGACACTTGACAGGTATGGTCTCGACGTCACAATCACAATCCCTAGCAATACACCCACAATGTATGGAGCTGCAACACTGGTGACCCTGCAGTAGCAGCTTTGCTGTCCTACACCCAACACATGACACTGTAGGACTTTATCTAGAAACCCAACACATGATGCTGTAGGACTTTATCTAAACACCCAACACATGAAGCTGTAGGGCTTTATCTGAACACATGACACTGTAGGGCTTTTTATAAACACCCAACACATTACATTTACATTTATGGCATTTGGCAGACACCCTTATCCAGAGCGACTTACATTTTTATCTCATTTTTATACAAGTGAGCAATTGAGGGTTAGGGCCTTGCTTAGGGGCACCTCAGTCATGGCCTCTGGGAATCGAACCTGCGACCCTCCGGTCACAAGACCAGTTCCCTAACCGCCAGGCCATGACTGCCATGACACATGACGCTTTAGGGCTTTATCTAAACACCCAACACATGATGCTGTAGGGCTTTATCTAAACACCCAACACATGACACTGTAGGGCTTTATCTAAACACCCAACACATGGTGTAGGGCTTTTTATAAACACCCAACACATGACGCTTTAGGGCTTTATCTAAACACCCAACACATGACGCTGTAGGGCTTTATCTAAACACCCAACACATGACGCTGTAGGGCTTTTTATAAACACCCAACACATGACGCTTTAGGGCTTTATCTAAACACCCAACACATGATGCTGTAGGGCTTTATCTAAACACCCAACACATGATGCTGTAGGGCTTTATCTAAACACCCAACACATGGCGCTGTAGGGCTTTATCTAAACACCCAACACATGACGCTGTAGGGCTTTATCTAAACACCCAACACATGACGCTGTAGGGCTTTATCTAAACACCCATCACATGACGCTGTAGGGCTTTATCTAAACACCCAACACATGGCGCTGTAGGGCTTTATCTAAACACCCAACACATGATGCTGTAGGGCTTTATCTAAACACCCAACACATGACGCTGTAGGGCTTTATCTAAACACCCAACACATGACGCTGTAGGGCTTTATCTAAACACCCATCACATGACGCTGTAGGGCTTCCACTGGCTCCCCAGCTAGCAGCCCTAACAGCACAGGCTTTTTGCTCCTAATGTAATCGTACCATATGAATGAAAAATGTTTTCAACATCTTAAATTCAGGAGAATAAAATGTTTGCATGTTTTCATGTTTCGTGAACATGAATATTTCATCAAACATGTTTCATATCTTCTTTTAGAGTCTAAATGTAGCAAATGACATGTAGTATACACTCACTGGCCACTTTATTAGGTAGGCTACACCTTGCTAGTACCGGGTTGGACCCCCTTTTGCCTTCAGAACTGCTTTAATGCCTTCGTGGCATAGATTCAACAAGGTACTGGAAACATTCCTCAGAGAGTCTGGTCCATATTGACATGATAGCATCATGCAGTTTCTGGAGATTTGTCAGCTGCACATCCATGATGCAAATCTCCTGTTCCACCACATCCCAAAGGTGCTTTTTTGGATTGAGATCTGGTGACTGTGAAGGCCATTTGAGTACAGTGAACTCATTGCTGTGTTTAAGAAAGCACTCTGAGATGATTTACGTGTTATGACATGGCACGTTATCCTGCTGGAAGTAGCCATCAGAAGATTGGTACACTGTGGTCATAAAGTTATGGACATGGTCAGCAACAATACTCAGGTAGGCTGTGGTGTTGACACGATGCTCAATTGGTACGAACGGGCCCAAACTGTGCCAGGAAAATATCCCCCACACCATTGCACCACCACCACCAGCTTGAACCATTGATACAAGGCAGGATGGAGCCATGCTTTCATGTTGTTGATGCCAAATTCTGACCCTACCATCCGAATGTCGCAACAGAAATCGAGACTTATCAGACCAGGCAAAATTTTCCAATCGTCTATTGTCTAATTGAGTGAATTGTAGCCTGTTTCCTGTTCTTAGTTGACAGGAGTGGCACCCGGTGTGGTTTCCTGCTTTTGTAGCTTATCTGCCTCAAGGTTTGATGTGTTGTGCATTCAAAGATACTCTTCTGCATGCCTCGATTGTAACGATTGGTTATTTGAGTTACTGTTGCTCTTCTATCAGCTCGAACCAGTCTGGCCATTCTCCTCTGACCTCTGGCATCAACAAGGTATTTGTGCCCACAGAACTGCCGCTCACTGGATTTTCTCTTTTTCAGACCATTTTCTCAGGGTACAGACTGTGTTAGGGTTAACCTAACTTAACCGAAATGCAACAGCAGGGTACAAACGGTATCAATAATCACATAATAACATTAAAGCTGCACTGTGTAAGTTTAAGCACTTGTCGAACTCTCACTTGTCGAACTCTCAGATAAACGTGTAATTGCACAAAATGTGCAGCAGAACCGTGTTTTGTTATTCGTGTCACGTTGTAGCCTATTGTATATTTAGTGTTTTCTTGGGTAGTGTCATTTCTTTGGGTAGTGCCATTTATGACATAAAAAGGGGGAAGATGTAATAATAATTTTTTCTCGTGTCATGGAGGAAGTTTCATTTTGTGTTTTGATTGGTATAGAGGATGAGGGGGTGGAGTATAGAGGATGAAAGGGTGGAGTGTAGAGGATGAGGGGGTGGAGTGTAGAGGATGATGGGTGGGGTATAGAGGATGAGGGGGTGGGGTATAGAGGATGAGTGGGTGGAGTATAGAGGATGAGGGGGTGGAGTGTAGAGGATGAGGTGGTGGAGTGTAGAGGATGAGTGGGTGGGGTATAGAGGATGAGGGGGTGGGGTATAGAGGATGAGTGGGTGGGGTATACACGGTATAAAAGCAACACGGTGGCTTGGTGGTTAGCACGTTTGCCTCTCAGCACTGGGGTCTTGGGTTCAAGTCCCTATCTGAGTAGAGTTTCCATGTTCTCCCTGTGTTTGTGTGGGTTTCCTCTGGGATCTCTGGTTTCCTCCCACAGTCCAAAAACATGGAGGTTAGGTAAATTGGCAGTCCCTGACATGTTTTCCCTGAGTGTGTGTCTGTGTCTCTCTGTTCAATAAAAAGTAGTGTGTGTGTATGCCCAGTTGTGGAAGGTGCCACTAGGGTCTGTCCTCTCTCCCATTCCTGTACCCCATTCAGTCCCCCAGGGGGCTGGTACTCCCAGTAGAGAGTACTGTGCGCAATTGGCTGCCGCTTCTCGCCTGTGTGTGTGATTGGTTGTCTGTGACTTGTACCTGTGTTAAAATTGTAAAGCGCCTTGGGCTGAAGCGCCAAGGCGCTATATAAATCGAAGATTCATTAATTCATGAGGGGGTGGAATATAGAGGATGAGGGGTGGGATATAGAGGATGAGGGGGTGGTGTATAGAGGATAAAGGTTGTCTTTGTTGACCAAAGGTGATTCAGTCAAGTAGTAGGAAAGTTTAATGCAACAAGCAGAGTTTTCACTGAATAAGCATTCAGAACATTATATATACACACACAGACACATAGTGTTTATTGGGCTGTGTTGACATAGGGTGAACATAGTTGACAAATGTTGTTGGAAAGCAAAAATCCTAGACAGTCAACCCTCTGTACTCAAAATGTTTTTGTGTGTTTGTGTTGTGTATGTGTGTTCAGGTGTGTGTTTGTGCCTGTGTGTGTGATCTCACTTTCATAAATATCTTTGCTCTAAAATCAACCACAATTAATTATATCATTCCATTTAAATATTATAATCTCTTCACAGTGCTGAGTTCACATCTACATTACAGCAAACAGCAAAATATCTGCAGCCTTCTGAGGTAGAGCAGATGCTGCTGTGCCTTCACCACCTCACCCATGTGAGTGGTTCACGTGAGACCCATGTGAGTGGGTCTGCAGTGCATAATTTGCCATTATAATACTGTAAGATGTGTTTTCCAAGTCATTCAGTCCAAGGTAGAGCACTAGATCCTCTCAATGATGCAGAGAAGGACTGTGAAAGCCACAGATAAAAACTGCATTTCCCAGAGTGCTCTAGTGTAAATGTCTGACATCATAGTATATATCCCCAAATTTGCTGAGACAATCTGATCACCCAAATCCAGCCAATCACCATTCTGTCTTTCTAGTCAGACATTTCTGTATTTGTAAACTGTAGGAGAACGGGGGTGTGGCTGTGTGTGTGTGTGTGTGTGTGTGTGTGTGTGTGTGTGTGTGTGTGGTTGTCTTTCATTGATCCAGGTTGCTGTGTAAACTCTTCAAAAAGAGTTCAGTCATAAAATGAGGTTTACATAAAGTACAGTAATATTATGCCATGCGAAAGGCTTTCCAACTATAACACATATCTGTGCGTGTGTGTGTGAGAGAGAGAGGGAGCGAGACTGAGAGTAGCAGTGTAATCAGAGTGGATTAAGGCTAAAGACAACAAATGTGATGGAAAATATTTTCAGTTGCACACTGCACACTCTGCCATTACCCCTTACTATCATTCACACACTCACACACACTAATACTCACATACATACAATTTTTGTGATATGATTTTATGTGAGTCACCTTTACATGCCTTACAGGATACATGGTTGTACACTGTGGTGTCACTTTAAATTTGCCGTTATAATACTGTAAGATGTGTTTTCCAAGTAATTCAGTCCAAGGTAGAGCACTAGATCCTCACAATGATGCAGAGCAGCACTGTGAAAGCCACAGATAAAAACTGCATTTCCCAGAGTGCTCTAGTCTGAATGTCTGACATCATAGTATATATCCCCAAATTTGCTGAGACAAATTCACACACACACTCACACACATACAAGCACGCTCACAAACACTCACACAGACACATTCATGCTCACACATACTCACACACATGCAAGCACGCACACACACTAACACACATTCACACACACACATGCAAGCATGCACACACATACACACACACACACACACACACTCAAGCACATGCAAGCATAGTCCACATATCCAAATGCGCTAAATGTAAATATCCTGGGGTCTCATGACTTCTGACAGCTATAACAAGAAAGCAGGGAATCTTCTCAGTGTGACATCCTGTAAATCTATTTGTCTGTATTGAATTGTTTATTTATGAATCACTCTTTTATGTCAGTTATGTCAAGAAAAGCATGGCGAGTTAATAAAGATTAAAATGTTATCATTTATAATATAATAATATATAATTATATATAGTATAATATAATTTGAACAATTTGCACAAGTAAATTACAATTGCCAGATTTATCTCCTAACACACAAACATAATGTATGAGGGCAGATAATATTCAGGGCTATTGCGTTCTGATGTGTTCTGTGGTGTTTAATTGGAAGGGAAAGGGGTAAATCTGGACACTTCATGGAATTGGGACCCCTTCCCCCATCTTTCTCTCCCTCCCCATCTCTCTCTGCCTCCCTCCCTATCTCTCTCTCCCTCTTTCCCCTTTATCCCTATCACTTTCTCTCTCTCTCAATTAAAGGTGCTTTATTGGCATGCCAAATAGTGCTACATTTGTATTGCCATAGCCTGAACACTTACAATACTAATAAAACTGAACACTGAACAGACAACATTTGAGCTCACAGTTCTAAACACTGTTAAAGAATAAATTAATAAAAAATACATTAACAAAAAACAAAGCAACACAAACAAATACATTTAAAAATTCCTTAAGTAAATAACAAAATCAGTAGTCATAATCAAATAATTAACACATAAGAACCACATGTATATATGCATACACATACACATCAGCCATCAGAGACAAGGATTTAGTGTGTGTGTGTGTGTGTGTGTGTGTGTGTGTTATGATCACTCACTGTTCCTCTTGTGGCAGGCTATGACGTATTGAGCTGTGTGTGCAGCAGTCTCTGTGCTCTCCTAACAGGTTGGGGAGTTTCTCTGAATTAGAGAGGCTGTACTAACAAGTAGGTTAGTACAGCCTCTCTAATCCAGAGTAACTCCCCTACCTGTTGGTACAGCCTCTCTGATCTGACAGGTAGGGGAGTTTCTCTGGATTAGAGAGGCTGTACTAACAGGTAAGGGAGTTTCTCTGGATCAGAGAGGCTGTTGAATGTGGGGTGTTAGTTTTATTTATTTATTTAATTTTGTGTAGAATTTGTTTTGAATATCAGTGAATTTTGAGGATTCCGTGAGCTCTGTTTCAGTTTTATTCAGCACTGTTAGCTTGTTTTGTTTTCTTGGGGCACCCAGGATCTTCTGTGTCTGCCTGTCTCTATAGCCAGGTTGTGCTGGCTGAGACTGTATCTCGTCAGGGTGGGTCTCAGTCTCAGATCAGTCACTGTGCTCAGATTCTCTGCCACAGTCTCTTTAGGGCCAGATAACACTGCATTCTACCTTGTAATTTTGTTAGTCGTACGTGTTTTTTGTAGTCTAAGTTGTAAGATCTATGCTGTTGTTTGTCTCAGTGTTTTGTGTCGAAATCATTCCAGAGCATCATACTTGGTCTTTGTTCGTTTTTGTTGATTTTTCTTTAATTGATTTGGTAGAAGTGTATTTAGCATTTATCAGTTCCCTGTCTAGTGTGTGTTTGAGTTGTCTTCATGTGTTTTGTATTCCTCTAGATTTGGTGTCTTTTGGTAGTTTGGTTAAGTTTTGTAGTAACCTGGTTTTTGATCTGTTGTGATTGAAGTATTGTTATTATTCATCTTGTTCGCTGTTTATTAATTATGCCCTGTCGTGCTCGTAAGTCTAAGTCTGGTCTGTCAGTCTGTTGTTTGTCTCTTGTTCGCTCCTCCTAGAGCTCATGTATATTAAATGGAATTGATTTCTCTCTGCAATTGTGTCCGCCCCCTGCTCCCTTTGAGTTACGTACGTTACACACATGGTGATAAAGGTGGTAGGGGGTGATGGTGAGCAAGGTGCATACTGGGCATGAGGGCACATCCTTTAGAGATGTCTGCACTGACCCTCTGGATGGTTGCAGGGTGTAAGTCCTTATGTGGCAGAAATGTAGAGATAATAATTTTGGCAATAGGAAAGAATTCCGCTGCTCTCTCTCTCACTGTGCATACTAGTCCTCCTAATCTCTCTCACTGTGCATACTAGTCCTCCTAATCTCTCTCTCACTCTGCAAACTAGTCCTCCTAATCTCTCTCACTCTGCAAACTAGTCCTCCTGCTCTCTCACTCTGCATACTAATCCTCCTACTTTCTCTCACTCTGCATACTAGTCCTTCTACTCTCTGCAGCTCTGCATACTAGTCCTCCTACTCTCTCCCGCTCTGTTTTAAGGTCATTGGTGCCCGTGTGTATAATGATGTATTTGGCAGTGCCAAGGTTGGGGTTAGACAGTATTCTGTGAGCGTCTTTTATTTTGGGGAACAATATTTTTGATGTTGCTTGACCTGGAACGAACATGTCTTCTTGTATGAATTTCCCATTTTGTGACGGGCGGGGGTGAGCAACAAAAAGGAAGCGATCACGCCAAGTCTCAGGGAAAAAGGATGGTTTAATAGAAAGTGTGCAAACCTAAAACCCGTGCACTATCTCCAAATTAAGGATATAATGACCAGCGGTCAACTGGTACAAAGACAAGACATATATAGGCAAACAAACGACCCTCAGGTGAGACGGATCACGGGCTCCGCCCACCTGAGGGACGCACATGACGTCACCAAACAACAACAACAACAGCCGCTGTGGACAGAGGCGGCCGGTAGGGGGCCGCCTCACCGTGACAGACCCCCCCACCAAGCCGCACTCCCCTCCACTGGGTGTGTGGCACACAGCGGCTGCACACAAAACATGAAGGGGCAGGAAGGCAGAGACAGGCAGGAACACACCTCCTGCCGTCCGGGAGCTGAAACATAAAACACAAAACATTACACAGCTCACCTCCCCGGGCAGGACCCTGGACCGGCCGGGCCGTTAACAACACAAAACCACGCCCCGGTCGGTCACAGGGCCCTCACGCCCTAACCGGCATTCAGCTGGTAAGCCCCATGGGTGTGAGGACGAGGGGCTACGGCTCCTCTCTCGTCCCTCGTGTGTGTGTGTGAGTGTGCAGGCTACCTCTCCAAGGCGTGGCTACTTCACCTCCTGGACCTACCTCCTCCCAGAGCTGACCCCTGCCTTCTGCTAGGGGTCACCCCAGCCTCCTGGGGAGCCAACCCCTCCCGGGGCCTCTCATCTCAAGGTGGACTCCTCCACCCAACCCAGGAGCGCCAGAGACCGAGGCCCAGAGCACCCTCGACGCGGGCTAGGGAGCAGCCCCAAGGGCCTCCTGGTCACCCCGGGTGACTCCTGGTCACAACTGGTACAAAGACAAGACATATATAGGCAAACAAACGACCCTCAGGTGAGACGGATCACGGGCTCCGCCCACCTGAGGGACGCACATGACGTCACCAAACAACAACAACAACAGCCGCTGTGGACAGAGGCGGCCGGTAGGGGGCCGCCTCACCGTGACACATTTGAGTCGATCTGAATAGCAATGTCCATGTTTGGACCTGTGGATACGCTGTGTCTGTTGTGGGTTTTCCCACCCTTTGGGTGAAGATTTGGGTGTTTCAGGCAGTGGTGGACGAAGTACACCAATTATGTACTTGAGTAAAAGTACAGTTACCTTGCATTGAATATTACTCAAGTAAAAGTAAAAGTATTCACCTCAATTTTTTACTTGAGTAGAAGTACAAAAGTATCTGCCTTCAAAAATACTTAAGTATTAAAAGTAAAAGTAAAAACCTTTTTTTTCTTAGCGTCACATCAAAACCCCTAGGCCTACTCGATCAAAGGGTGAACAGGAAACAGTGCCTTACATTTGCCTAGCAAACACAAAATACACAAAACTAGCCTATATTATCCTCACAACATTCATCTCCAAACTTTATCCATATTAATAATTCACACTAGAAAGGTAGACAAGTGGACAAACAGTTTTATATAAAAACATAATTCACCACCAAACAGAACAATAATTTCGAACTGGTCACTTCAGTCCT
The DNA here is from genome assembly GCF_052324685.1 of Brachyhypopomus gauderio. Taxonomy (NCBI): domain Eukaryota; kingdom Metazoa; phylum Chordata; class Actinopteri; order Gymnotiformes; family Hypopomidae; genus Brachyhypopomus; species Brachyhypopomus gauderio. The sequence continues at coordinate 37,935,602 of NC_135212.1, read as the reverse complement.
AGCTTGGGGGACTTTTTCTGAGGTTCTACGTTGTCCACCATATGGCGGGACAGGGAAGCTAGAAGCTCTAGCACCTAGAACTAGAACTGTGTGCAGCCCTACCAACTGAACTCATAATATTAAACTTGGCCGAATAATTAATATAATAATAATCAGAGTTGCCAACTCTCACGCAATGAGCGTGAGACACACGCATTGACTGTCTTTACCAGAGACCATTTTCACTCGCACTACACTTCACATACATCCGATTTCTCACACTGAAAAAAAAATCTAGTTTATTTACCTCTGATCTACATCTATAGCCGGGTTTCCATCCAAACCTTTCGAAAAAATAATGCGCAATTTCCAAGTTTCGGTAGAAAAAAATGCGAATTAAGCCTTGTTTCCATTCATTACAGTTATGCGAATAAACTTTAGATCACGTGAGAGGACGCCAAACAATAGTGGTTTTACGTCCATCTGGCAGTTACGCATTTTTGCACGTTGAGGTTTTGAAACATTTTTTTCTTTTTCTTTTCTATACATGGAGAAGTTAAATTAAATTTTTGCTCTCTCCAGAACTGTTTTTGTATGCATTTGCCATTTTTACATCGCGATCGTGTACAGAACCACATGACTTGAGGCATGATACGTCATCGTTTATGCGAAAAACCCTTTTCCATTCAGTTTTTCCGAATTTTGGCGATGCGATAGTCTAACTTTTCCACCTCCTCCTAGCGTAAAAATCTTTTTGCGATATTTGGGGCTTTTTTCGAATTTTGGTCTTTTTCCATCCAGTTTTTTTCATGCGCATTTTCAAAATGCGCAACAACTCGGTGGATGGAAAACCCTCTTGTGATTCAATGAGTTACTAGTTCGCTGTGGCGCCAACCACTGGCGATCGATCGCGACATAATACTTAATTTGTGTCCAACAATTTACACTCGCCGCCACCCCCGCCAACATTTTACACACATGCCGCCGCCCCGCCCACCAACCCTGATAATAATAATTTTAATAATAATTTAAATAATTTTGCTTCGCTCATATTTACTTGCCTTCGCCTCCCTCATATGAATAAATTGCGAAGTTCGCTTCGCTTGGCCAAATTCGCGTGTATGTGTCCCCGGCTTTAACGTTTGATGTGGGAGTCTCCTGTGTTAAACTGGCGCTTAGCATCTCCACAGATTGCAATTCGGGTACTAGCACATTGCTTTGGATAAAAGCATCTGTTCAATGTAGTGTACTTCAATGTGATATAATTAACCGGGGTATATAAACCTACTAATCTAATGGTGAACTTACTTCGATGTGTTTTTTCAAGTTTGACAGCGAGTTCATAAATGATGACAGCGATGTGTTCTTCGGAATGCAGAGGAGGAATACGAATAATTCTTCTTTTCGAGGAATACAAACACTTCGGCTAAATAAGGCCAGGGGTGTTGGGGGAAGACATCTGTTGCAGCCATGTCAGATCCTCAGCCATTTAGCGTACAAATCTTAATCTCTTACTGAGCGCTGATTGGTTATAGTCTGTGACATGGTACACTTTTACCTTTCGGTATTTTATTAAACGTTGATTTAAAAATGAAAAAGGAACGAGATGTTTCTGTAAATGTAACGAAGTGAAAAGTACAAATTTTCGCTTTGAAATGTAGTGAAGTAAAAGTATAAAGTCTTACCAAATAAAAGTACTTGAGTAAAGTACAGATACATGGAAATGTTACTTAAGTACAGTAACGAATTACATTTACTTAGTTACTGTCCACCACTGGTTTCAGGGTGGGTCTCAGGGCAGTCTTGCAGTAACTGAAGAGCATGTATGTTCATCTCAGAGTCTCCAAAATAACACCTCAAAAAAAAACGCTAGATTTATCATTACTCGCTTAAAAAAAATGGGGCAGCCATTTGGACAAAGAAAAGTGGTAAAATTAGCTCTGTATGGCAGTGGTTCCCAAACTTTTTCTGCCGTGCCCCCCTTTAGTAGATGAGAATATTTTTGGGCCCCCCCCCCCCTACAAACTCAAACGCATATTGACCAGTGGTGTATTAAAAAAATAAGTGAGGGTTCGCAAGTGTAAGTTGTTGGGGAGGGGGGGTGTGGCGGCGAGCTCCGCCCACCTCACGCGACCCTGCGCGAATGGCGAGCGTCACTGCAGTGTTCTCCGAAGTGATAGGGGGCAGTGGAGAATAAAAAACCCCTGCAAAACCGGTGAAAGAACATTTTTACCTGACGGTACACCAGGCATCAAAATAAATACATATATACACACACACTATATATACACACACACACACACACATATATATATGTGTATTTTTAAATTACCTTAATTTTTTTCAAAATTCTGAATGTCACACCAAATTACATGGTGTCACGCCATATGATAAATCATGCCACACAGCAATCTGTATGCAAAAATCTGCATTTACCAAACAACCAAACTTTTGACAAGTGACTGAAATCATTTTTAGTTACAGCAAAATCACAAAATTGTTGAAGAACAGTGAATTCTACTCAACGTAGTGAACAATGCTTATAAGGCATTAACTAATCCATTTACTGTATTCATTAGATGTTACACTTTTATTCTAATCTCCTGAATATTGGTTACACGAATTCTAATAATCTTTGGTAAGTCATTGAACTTTTTTTATATTTAATGCATAAATTAATTTAAGAATGAGAATAAGTAAAACGATGATCAAACAGCAAGCTGATATTGTATCATTAAAATCTGTTAAAAGTGTGCCATCTCTCGTCATCTAATGAAATCTGCCTCAAACTAAATAAAGGGAAACATTTGAGTGACAAAATGATGTAGTTTAACATGGATTCAGCTTGAAAATGGGATAGCAGTGATTCACCAAATTAAGTTGGTGTAGATATTAAATGTGAATAATATAATCATATATTATCAAAATATATTAAAAGTATAAAATATTCAACAAACTATTAACTATAAAAATGTATCAAGACCATTATTTATGTATTTATGCACAGTTCATATCATATAGTGTGACAAAATGATCATATGGTGTGACAAGAAAACCCTGTCACACCTTATGATAATGTGTCACACCATATGAGGTTTCATGTACTTAGCATGACATTAAGCAATGTGCCTTTACGCTAACACCATAAAACCATGCTAACTACAATGTGACAATATAGTTTTAAAGGTAATACTGACTGAAAAGCAATTTAACTTGTGCATTTTTGTGTAATATGTGTCACACCAAAAGACAGTGCAAAAGGGAACTGAAGCAGGATTGCTGGATAAACATGAAGAGCGATGACTCACTTTGTAACTTTCAGTGTCTCTCTGATGCTTTCTTCTATCTCCTGAAAGAAGGAGGACCCCCACTCCCCAAAGGTCTCCAAACAATTGCCCGTTTAAAAAAAGGAATATGGCGTCACACCATATGACAGGGATGTCAAAGTCAAATACACAGAGGGCCAAAAAACCAAATTTGCTACAAGCCGAGGGCCGGACTGGTTCAATGTTTATTAAAACATATTGAAATGATTGCACATAGCCTATTGAACCAAGACCCAACACAGTGTATACTATTTAATGCTTAAATGAATAAAGCAATATTTTCTTATGGATCTGTCAGTAATTTCAAGTGAAAACATTTTTCAACAAGCAAACAGATAAAAACAAACTTCCTTCAAAGAAAACATATCCTGTACATTAAATTAATAAAGTAATAAAGGTTTGAAAAGTGCTGGAATTTAGGCTAAAGTACTGGAAAATGCTTGAAATTGTAACGACTTCGTTTCACAACAAATGTATTACGTTAACAAATACGAGCCTCTTGTAATTCCAGGACAAAACATAAGAGAACGTGAAGACGTTAAGATTGGGCGTTTTAAAAATAAACAACCATTAAATAATGTGAATAAAAAAGCGAATTATTTCGAATAATTTCGACTATATGTTTAAATATCTAACTTAATTAAGTTTAACTGGTGCGCGCAGTTACAAAATTCGAGAGGTGCACGACCTTGCGAATCGACAGCGTGCGACGCCCTCATGCACGGGCGGAGCCACTACGATTGCGTCATTTTCGCCGCGCAGACCCTCGCCGCTTGTGTGCGCTGCAGTGACTTCGCGGGCTACCGTTGCATTGTGGGGAATGTAGTGTTTGTGCGTGCAAAACACCATCGGGCGGCTGTGGCCTGCGGGCCGGTTCTAATAGTAATTAAATATCATCCAGGGGGCCATAGATAATCAATTCTTTGGCCTTGACTTTGACGTATGTGCCATATGACATCCATTTTTGGAACGAAATGTTTTAGTTAAGGGTGGCTTCAAAATGTTATGCCTGAACTTTTAGTCAAGCAGATTCAAAAGTAGACATCTGGGTTATCAATATATTTTTGAGTAAACAGAAAATGTATTAATTCTTTAATTAATTAATTAAAATAATTAACAAAAAAACCTAATTTGTGAAATGTGCTTGGGACAGTCACCCCATATGAGTTTTTTCTAGTTTGGCTGAAAATTGTTAATCCCATGAATGCTCTGTAAATCCATATATAGGACTTTTTAACGGACCGTCCACAAAGAGTGTGTATAAAGGGAATGCTTTCTGATGAGATTATTTTAAGTACAGGAGCACCTCAAGGATGTGTTTTGTCGCCTTTACTCTTTTCCGTGTATACTAATGAGATGAGACTGCAGGAGAATAATCTCAGGTTGATAAAATATGCTGATGATATGGCTCTAGTTGGACTTTTTTATAAGGATAATGATAATTCTGATTATTCTGCTCAGGTCTTGAAGTTAGAACAGTGGTGTAAATCTAGCTACTTGTCAATTAATGCTGGGAAAACAAAGGAGCTTATTTTACATCACACAAACTCTCTTCCACCACTTATACTGTGTAACCAATCAGTGGAGAGGGTGAAGTGTTTCAGGTATTTGGGAATACAACTGGATCATCAGCTGAGTTTCGCAGATCATGTTGACAGTGTATGCAAGAAAGCCAGTCAGAGATTATACCTAATTAGGAAATTGAAGGAGTTTGGGGTTGAGAGTAAAATTCTCTGTAAGGTATATGTGAGTTTGATAGAGAGCATTCTGGTGTTCAATATTTCAGTCTGGTACGGACATTTGACAGAACTAAATAAAAGTAAATTGACCAGAACGATCAAGATAGCAGGGAAAATAATTGGCCAGCAACAAAAGTCACTAGACGTCCTTTATAGTAGAGCTTTGTCTAGAAAAGCTGTAGCAATAACTAGGGACCCCACACATCCTCTTCATACTGCGTTTGAGGTGCTCCCCTCAGGCCGGCGTTATAGAATGCCTCTGGTGAAAAAAAAGATCTATAAAGGAGCATTTGTTCCTAATGCTATCAAACAGATTAACAACTCACACTAATTTGTTCTAAGGTTTGTGTATGTTTTTATGTTTTTATGTACTTATGATTATCGTTATTACTTTGGTTGTGGTGTTGCTGTGTTGTATGGTGGTGAAACCAAAGAAAAATTTTCTGCTTCGGCAGAACAATAAAGTTTTATTCTATTCTATTCTATTCTATTCTATTCTATATAACAGCACTTTCTGAACAATATCACCACAGTTTTTTACATATTCTTCTATAATTTAAGTATATTTGACACTTTGGACCAAAAAAAAGCCACGTCATGTCAACCACCCATAGAAAGAAATATACATCTATGAATCTGCGTGAATGGTGGAGGCGTTTATACTAGCCGTGTCACATTCTTTGTAGTTTTGTCCGAAACGATATGTGGTAATTAGAGTTGCACCGATACCGATACCGTATCGGTATCGGCACCGATACTGCCACTTACACAAAGCATCGGTATCGGCAATAGAGAGCGCCGATATGGTGAAGCTTATTGACGCGCATGCGCACCACTAAATGGCGCTTGACTGAAGCCAACGGCATGTCCGCGGTGTGGGAGTATTTCTCGGTTGAGACGGGCAGCAGCAAAAATGCCCGCTGCAAAATTTGTAATGCCAGCATTTCGAGGGGTGGCACGACCACCAAAGACTTCAATACGTCGAATTTAATTAAGCATTTAAAGCGAAACCACGTCAAAGAACACAGCGACTTCATCCAAGCAAGCTCAAAGAAGCAAGCTAGCACAGGTCAGCAGCAATCCTTAGAATGTGCGTTTCACAGACGTGACAAATACCCACCTGACAGTGTCAAAGCGAAAGCAATAACAGAGAAACTGGTTGAATTTGTCGCGTTGGATGACCAGCCCTTATCAGTCGTTGATAATATAGGTTTTCGACGACTAATTGAACAGTTAGAGCCAAGGTACAACTTGCCTAATCGGCGCTACCTTACTGAGACGGCTCTACCGCAGCTGTACACCCGAGTCTATGAACATGTGAAGGAGAGCTTGAAAGATGTCCCTATGATTAGCTTTACCTCAGACATATGGAGTTCAGACGTGTGTCCGATGACCTTATTAAGTTTGACTGCTTCGTGGGTGGATGCGGGTTTCACGTTGAAAAGCGCAGTTCTGCAAGCCAAGCCATTCCGCGGCTCACACACTGCTGAGGCTATCGCGGCAACTTTCGAGGATATGCTGAAGGAATGGAATATTCCGAAGAACCGTGTCCATGTAGTGTTGAGAGACAATGCCAAGAACATGGTAAAGGCCATGAATGATTTGGGGCTACCTAGTTTAGGTTGTGTTGCCCACTCGCTAAACCTCGTTGTGCACGAAGGTCTCTTGTCACAACGTAGCGTTTGTGATGCACTGGCGGAAACGGGAGCGGGAGGAAAATCGTTGGTCATTTTAAACACTCTCCGTTGGCATATTCCCGTCTGGAGGATATTCAGGCTGACCTGAATTTACCTATTAAACGACTACAGCAAGATGTACATACCAGGTGGAACAGTACGTTTTACATGGTCCAAAGTTTGATTCAACAGAAGCGACCACTGTGTGCTTATGCAGCTGACCATGATCTGCCCGCCACACTGACTGCTAATCAGTGGGGGCTGCTCGAGAAAACACTCGCTGTTCTAGAGCCGTTTGAGGAATTGACACGTGAGCTCAGCTCTTTGACTGCATTAGCTGCAGACGTAATCCCCGCTGTTACTGTACTTCGACGCCTTCTCCGCAAAGAAACGAATGCCGACCAAGGAATAAAAACGATGAAAAGCACCTTACTGGATGCGGTTAACTCAAGATTTAGCACGGTTGAGGAAGAGCCACTGTACTCATTTGCAACTCTGCTGGATCCGAGATACAAAGACAGGTCGGTTTTTACGTTTTGGAGTCATATACTATTTTTGCCCAATATATAATCTAGATATAGGGCTATGGATAACAGTTTTAATATGTTAATTCAAATTGTCATTTGTATGGGCGTACTGATTTATATAATATTTACAAAATAGATGTAATAAATTAGGTAGGCCAGCTATACTATTGTTTTGAATATATAAACCTACCTTAATTAAGCAGAAAGAAAATATTGCTACAAAACCATACTTGCTGTCTTTGAATGGTTATCAGCTGATAAAGCTTATTTGTTGTAGGTATTTCACAAATTCAGACTCCTTACAAAAGGCAAAGATTGCTTTGACACAAATGGTTGAGAAGATGGAAGAAAAAAGTCCTGCAGCTGCCTCAGCTGAGCCAGTTCAGAAGAACCCACGTCTAGATGCTGGGAGTCAGAAAAAAAGCTGTCTTGGTGGCTTATTTGATGAAATCCGGCAGCAGAATGAACCAAAATCCAGCCAAACAAGCATGAGTGCTACAGACGAGGTACACGTCTATCTTTCTGAGCCAACAGTGTCTCGGTCAACCAATCCATTGGAGTGCTGGAGAACTAGCCAAACCCAGTTTCCTTTACTGACGACCCTAGCTGTCAGCTTCCTCAGTGCCCCATGCAGTAGTACTGAGAGTGAAAGGCTCTTCAGTGCAGCCTCACTTGTTGTGAATGAACAAAGGAACAGGATACTTGCAGAAAGAGCAGAAATGCTGCTTTTTCTCAAGAAAAACCTTAAATTGATGCTAAAGTAAAGCTAAGCCATGTTTATGCACAAAAGCTCCACTTATGTTTGTTTAAATTGAACTTGCTGCACCTTTTGTTTGTACACTTTTTTTTTTCTCAAAATTTGTGGCTTTGTTGCATGCAAATAACCAAGCAGCTCAAACCTTTTTTTACATAGAATTTTTTTGTTTGCATACTTTTATGTTAGCACTTATTTAGTTTAAGCAACTTGTTTAAATTTGAATTGAATTGAAACAATTAAAAAGCTGTGAAGCATAGCGAGATTATGCTTTCCTTCTTGCACATGTTTCTGCATTGTGGCAATTTATTTTTTCATAGCTCTGAAACTTTTTAATGTACAGTTAACCAGTAAATTTAAGTCAGAGTTGGTATTGGTATCGGTACTCGGTATCGGCAGATACCCGAAAAGCTGGTATCGGTATCGGTAAGGAAAAAGTGGTATCGGTGCATCCCTAGTGGTAATATAAAGAAACACCCCTCAAAAAAAGGGGAATGAACATTTACTTGCCGAATTTTAATGTTGCTTTGTGTTTCAGGTTTGAAAAGTGTTGGAATTTAGGCTAAAGTACATTAAAATGTTGAAATTGTAACTACTTCGTTTCACAACAAATAGCTGTCTGACTTGAAGACGTTAAGATTGGACGTTTTGAAAATAAACCACCATTAAATAATGTGATAAAAATGTATATGTATTAGGGGTGGGCATAGATAAATTTTTTTAATCTAGATTAATCTCACTGAAATCTTGAAATTAATCTAGATTAATCTATATTAAAATGGCTCATATGCGTGCTACCCAAGTAATGACTAAAAGTCAGTCATTGAGATAGGGTTTCTTAATACAGAGGGTGCATTAGACCAGGGGCTCATCTCCTGTTTCCAAAATGCATCAATGACTGCTTGAGGAAGCTTTTCTACTTTGATACTTGAAGAAAAAAAAACATGCTCAAAAAAATGTAGGCTACTCGTGTTCAACGGTTTATTCAGTTAAACATGAATTTGTAAGCCTACATACTGTAGCCTACATTAAAAGGGGTTGATAACATGTTTATTCAGCTAAACATGATATTTGAAATGTAAGCCAACATTTAGTACATTTAACCTCACGGACGTAATTTGGGGGGGGGAGGGGGGAGGGGGGGGGGGGGACTAGTACATTTAACCTCACCTTTTTCAAAAGCCGGTTTTGGTCCTCTGCAGTTTTAACGGTTAAAAATAAATATTTAAATAGCGACGAATCTAGTGCTAGGACCATGCAGAAAACGACCGCTCCGAGCTCCGCTCGGGTAACACTTTACGTTCCTAAAAATGAATTTTCCATGAATCAAACCTGGCGACTTCGTGGCTGCATCCATGTAAACACACGTACGATTTGTAATTGACAGGTTTGAAAACTCATTCTCGCTCCTACTGTGTAATTTGGTTAGGAATACACCCGAACTAAACTATCAAGTTGAAAGTCATCATAGTTTGCTTATCCATTTTACCCAGTTCCCAACCCAACTTTAAGAATAGATTAATGGGGATAATTTTTATATCGCCCGATAAGAGTATCAAATTAATAGGAGATAAGTTCCTGGAGGTAATCAGCAGCAACCCTATGCAGTGCTTTATATGTCAGTAGAAGAATTTTAAAATCAATACGGAATTTAACTGGGAGCCTGACCTGACCTGATATAACCTGATATTCCTATATGAGCATCCTGATAGTAATGAGTTACAGTAGTCAAATCTGGAGCTAACAAAGGCGTGTACCAATTTTTCTCCATCATGCTGTGATAATGAATTTCTTAGCTTGGCAATGTTGCAGAGATGTAGAAAAGCTATCCTAGTAGCTTTTATTAGCTATAAAAATATCTATGTATTTATCAAATGATATGTCAGAGTTGAGAATTACACCGAGATTTTTGGCTACTGAGCCAGTTGTAATGGGGTAGTCTGTGAAATTTAGCATTAGATCTGCTATTTTCTGTCTTGCGGCATTTGGGCCCAGAAGGAGAAGCTCCGTTTTGTCACCATTAAGGTGAAGGAAGTTTAGTGACATCCAGCATGTAACATCTCTTACGCAGACCTCAATTTTTCCTAAACTGGATTTGTCATCAGGTTTGGCTGATATGTAAAGTTGAGTGTTGTCTGCATATCAGTGAAAGTCGACACCATGTTTGTTTATAACTATGCCCAATGGTAGCATGTAAATGTAAATAATAGTGGTCCTATGATGGAGCCTTGCGGGGACTCCATATTTCACTTTTGTAGGTTTGGATGGAATATTATTGAGCTCTACAAACTGATAGTGATTAGTTAAGTAAGAATTAAATCATGAAAGGGCTGTGCCTGAGATTACAACCCAGTTTTATAATCTTTTTAGCAAGATCCTGTGATCTATTGTGTTGAAAGCTCACACAAGATCCAGAAGCTCTAGTAGAGATGCATAGCCTTGATCTGAGACAAGAAGGAGATCATTTGTTACTTTAACTAGGGCTGTTTCAGTACTGTGGTGGGTAGGCCTGTCACGATAACAAAATTTTCAGAACGATATATTGTCCCAGAAATTATTGTGATAAATGATAAAATTGTCATTTTAAAGTGCCATTATAGAATTTTTTCTTCCTTCTGGGCTTCCCAAAGGAGCTTTAAGACAATGTGCCACAATAATAATATAGTAGCATAATAATACAATTACACCAGTTTGCAGTAATGTAATGTATTGTAAAGTTCATATTTTGTCAATTGTGATTTTTACACTGCAATCAAAATTTGTCCTCCGCTTTTAACCCATCTGTGCAGTCAGAACACACACACACACACACTAGTGATTCCTAGGGGGCTGTGGATCACACGTGCCCAGAGCGGTGGGCAGCCCTAGCCCGGCGCCCGGGGAGCAGTTGGGGTTAGGTACCTTGCTCAAGGGCACCTCAGTCATGGCCTCAGGTCTGGGAATCGAACCCACGACCCTATATACTGATATATATATATATATATATATATATATATGTGTGTGTGTGTGTGTGTGTGTGTGTGCGTGTGTGTGTGTGTGTGTATGTGCAAAAAATGCTGTACACTAAGAATGCTTTTAAAAATATAAATGCCGTATTTTCTGGACTATAAGCTACTTTCTTTTCCCGCGATTTGAACCATGCGACTTATACTGAGGTGCGGCTTTTCTGTAGATTTTTCTTCACCCGTCAGAGGGCGGAGCAGAAAGTGAATCAGGTGGTAGGTCAAAGTTGTAAATCAAAGAAGAAATTGCTCATTTTCATTTAGCACATGCAACCAGCAGGCACGACAGAGAAAGTTTTTCAAACCAACATGTGTTGTACCAAATTCCGACCTTGTTTGCACACGCGTAAAGACGCTACAGATGATATTCGGGAGTTACAGTGATTATAACTTAGTTCATTGAGCACTCTAGTTTTGTCCTAACTAGATATTTAGACATAATACTGCTGTAATACTGCGAAGTCATGGTCAGAGGTGAACTTATAGCCAGTGTGCATATTATTTAAAATAATTAACACCCTTGAGCCAGTGTGGCTTTGGACATAGATAATGCCGTGCCGTTTGCTGTGATTGGTAATTAAAGTCTAGCTCTTATTTATGCATAGAAACATAAATCGACATTATAATCTGTAGCGTCTTTATGCGCGGATAAACGAGGGGAGTCAGAATTCGACACAACACCGGCTGAAAGCTAAAACTGTCGCACATGAATTGCTACAGGCACCGTTCAGAAACTGATCAGTTCAGTTAAATGTATAGTTTAACCCCGCTTAAAGATGGCGTTAGAGATTGAAAAGTCCACCGTAAAGCAGTTTTCGTCGTTAAGCGTGACCATAGATTTAGATACGCTTTGATCGTAAATACAGTACAAACTACAGTACAAACTAACAATGTTCTCGTGCATGCGTACAGCGTGAGAAAGAGCGATCGCGTTGCTGAGATGGGCTGTAGTGGAGGCTGCGCTGCCTCAGCTGATCGTACACAACACGGCATGCCCACTGTTGCCAACTCCTCAGTAAGGAAAGTCGCTATTGGTTGTCCTAAAAGTCGCTAGAAGTCGCTAAATGACATCATCACCTAATTTACATAATACATGTATTTGAAGCTGTAAAGGAATAACGTTGGGAGAGAAAAAAATGAGTAAAAACACCCTAAAATACAGGCAGTATGCCGGTGTATCATCTCACGCAACATGAACACGCAACTGTGCTGCCAATGGTCCTCCGCGCACCACGCAAAATTTTAAAAAGTTGGTCGTAACTCTGATCCATTGTTAACCAGACCCGTCGTTAGACGGCAACTGACTGTATTCATATGCGACTGACTGTATATATGCGGCTTATAGCCCGGTGCGGCTTATACAACATTTTCCTTTTGTTTTACTTGGTAGGTGCGGCTTATATTGAGGTGCTCTAAAGTCCAGAAAATACAGTAATAATTGTTTATTTTTATAAATTTACAACAACAACGAGCGAACAAAAAAAAAATCTAAATCAAACCAATATTTCAGTAATGGTTCAGTCCCTATTTGGCATGTGACAACAGGAAGTGACACCTAGTGGCATGTGCCACAAAATACGTCATCCACTATCGGCACATGCCGATTAGAAGTGGCAACCGCCACAAAATCGTGGCACTTAGTGTGGCTAGTGCCACTCGATTTTGGCATCTGCTTTATGTTTGGTGAATGATTCTAGCTGATAGCCGGCTAACTAGATCTAAATTAATAGTTTTTATGTTGTTTGACATTATCATGTTGAAGTTAGATTATAGTATGCTACACTGGTAACAGTTAACGAAGACAATATATATTAAAGGATTTATTATATTTCTCTGTGTATGCTCATGTTATTCATGCCATCAGCGTAGTATAAACCACTGCGAGCGAGTAGGACCGCTTGAATACAATCGGCACCTGCCTACACTACTCATCACCTGCAATTGGCACGTCAATCAGCAGTGGCACATGCCGATTAGAAGTGGCAACCGCCAACGTAACTGGCCTCTCAGAAGTGGCACCCACCATCGCCAGTGTCACCAGCCACTTGAAAACCATTTGTTATGCTGGCCAAAGTACCGTTTGTAGGTTTTGTGGAAATTAAGATTTATAATTTTTCGTTGATTCATGTTGGGTGAACGATTCTAGCTGACAGCCGGCTTACAATCTCTATCATAACCAGGGTTGGCAACTCTCACGCATTGAGCATGAGACACATGCATTTGACTGTCTTCACACACTCTCACGCCACACTTCCGATTTCTCATGCTGAAAAAAAAAAATCTAGTTTATTTACCTCTGATCCATATCCATGATTCAATTAGTTACTAGTTCGCTCTGGCGCCAACCACTGGCGATCGATCGATCGCAATATAATACTTAATTTGTGTCCATTTTACACCCCGCCTGGTAACAATTTACGTTCATCACCCAGTCAACAATTTATGTTCGCAACCCTCCCCCCCGTCAACAATATACACTCGCCACCCCCTCCAATTTCAAATCTCACTCCAAGTGATCTTGAAAAGTTGGCAACCCTGATCATAACATGTCGAATGTACATTATAGCAGTTTTAGGCTACAGTGGTAAACAGTTACCGAAAGGATCTTATATTGAAGGATTAATGTTTATGAGTGTATGTTCATGTTATTCATGCTATCAGCGTAATTTAAACTACTGCGAGTGAGTAGCACCACTTGAATACAATCGGCACCTGCCGATTTGTGGTTTGTTTTTCAAGATGTTTGGAACAACCTACCAGCCGATTTCCTTCAAAAACTGTGAAAAAAAAAGCATTTTGCACTACTAAAATCTTTGCAATTTTTCGGAACTAAGAGAAATCCTGCAATTTGGGAGTGCAGAAGGCTAGATGGGTTATAGAATGCAACAATTTTACTCAGATATTGTGGCGCAATTAATGCTGTATAGGTCAACAGAAGAATTTTTTTATCAATTTGATATTTAACTGGAAGCCAGTGTAACAATGAGAGAGTAGGACTAATATGCCTAGCGGTAGCATATACAATGAGAATAATATGGGGCCCATTACTGATCCTTGTGGGACACCGTATTTTACCTTTGTGCATTCTGAGCATTCATTATTTACAAGTACAAATTGGTAACAATCTGTCAGGTAGACAGTCCTTTTGATGTGCAGTTTTATTAACCATATACTCAGAGGTGTCAATTCCAGGTTCAGAAAGTAAAAGTCCTCACCAGGATTTTGCTCAGACTTCCTGGATTGTGTTGATTCCACTAATTTTACCTGGATTGCACTAATTAGAAAATCTAGCAAGCCTGAGCAAAATTCTGGTGAGGACTTTTACTTTCTGAACCTGGAATTGACACCTCTGCATATACTAGTGCATAATAGAGAAGACATGGAATGATTGCATAGGACATTTGCGTGAATTCAGTTTGACAACCCTAACCCTAGAGGGGAACTCATCCTTCCCTAACCCCAGACAGAATGATCAGAGACTGGTGCTCAGGAACACTTCCAGTTTGACAAAAGCTTTCACACTTGACCAAATGCACCAAGCTCACAGAGCAAGCAGATCTGAGTCTGGAAAAGTCAGCCTTAGTTGCTGCTGTGTCATACTGCCCTGCACTCAGTACTTACTTATGGATTACTGATACACACACAAATGTAAGTTTAACCCTTCTGCCACACATTCCCATATATACAGACACTCACACATACACACATACATGCAAATGTGTGTATAAACACACACATACACACACATACATGCACATGCATGCATAAACACACACATACACACACATACATGCACATGCATGCATAAACACACACATACATGCACATGCAAGCACAGCAGAGGAATCGCATAAAAAATTTTCCCCTTACAAGGTTGTAATGGGAGTTGTGGACAGATCCAGGATGCTACCATGATGAGTGGACTAGGCTTAGGGTTTGGTTAGGGGGATATTAGCATAGAGTGGAATAGGGTTGGGGTTTGGTTAAGAGTAGATTAGCATAGAGTGGAAAAGGGTTAGGGTTTGGTTGAGAATAGATTTGGATAGAGTGGACTAGCCTTAGGGTTTGGTTGGGGTTGTTTGGAGTGTTAGGGTTGGGATTTTGGAGTGTTAGGGTTAGGGTTAGAGTGAATGAATCTGTGGAAAGATTCTTGCTCAATGTCTGGTCCTACCAGTGAGCTGTTACCCCATGTGCATGTGTGTTTGCATTCAGGGTAAGAGAAACACAAAGAGTCCTGTGTATGTATGGGTATGTGCTGAGGGTGAAACAGACCTTAATGATGTGTGTATATATATATATATATATATATATATATATATATATATATATATATATATATATATATATATATATATATATATTAGTATCAATATAGTTTAATATATAATAATAATAATATAAATTTTCTTTTCTCCAGAAGGAGTACATTCTAAATCTGCTGTCCGAACTGATGCATATGTACATGTTCACCCTTTGCTTTTGTTCGTGGTGAGGTTTGGCTCCCCCTCGTGGATAACAGATGAACTGTTTAAAATTTTGAGAATTGTAAATGTGCCATATTTTGTCAATAGTGATTTTTCACCACAATCAAAATTTGTCCTCCGCTTTTAGAAGTTAGAACACACACACACACACTAGTGATTACTAGGGGGCTGTGGAACACACGTGCCCAGAGCGGTGGGCAACCCTAGCCTGGCGCCCGGGAAGCAGTTGGGGTTAGATGCCTTGCTCAAGGACACCTCAGTCATGGCCTCAGGTCTGGGAATCGAACCCACGACCCTCCGGTCACAAGACCATTTCCCTACCACCAGGCCCCATTGCGTGTATGTTGTCTGTTAATCAATGCACTGTGTATTTTATTTGCTCTGAAAAGTAATTTTGTTTTTGATATTTTTGAGATTTATTTTATTAAATGGATTTCCTTGTATTTTCTCTCTATGGGTGTGTGTGTGTGTGTGTGTTTGTGTGTCTCAGGAATGAAGCGGCCATTCAGCCCTGTAGGCAAATGTGAAGCTCTGGCTGCAGACAACAGACCCAAGGGCGGGACTTCTGAGAGGGTGGAGTTAACAGAACTTGATGCTCCGCCCCCAGAGTCTCGTGTCAAATGGGAGCGTAAGCACAGGTCATACATGCTCTGCGAAGTGTGTAACATTCAACTGAACTCTGCTGCACAAGCACAGATACATTACAATGGCAAAACCCACCAGAAGAGGCTGAAATATATGAACAGTGGCAACTCAGGTAGGAAAAGTGTAAACCAAGGCTATGGTGTTTGGAGTGTAATCTCCTTATGTGTTCATAGTGTAAACCAAGGCAATGGTGTTTGGAGGGCAAACTAAGGCTATGGTGTTTGGAGTGTAAACCAAGGCTATGGTGTTTGGAGTATAAGGCAACATCTGTGGTGTTGTTGCTGCAGGTCATTTCAAGTTGCTTTTGTACTCAGCAGGGATGGCTGGAGTGACCCATATAAGCCCTCATGCCTGGCGCCGTCTTTATTAACAAACTCCTTATTGACCTCAGGACCTCAGGGCTTTTGGTTGTACTGGTTATGAAGTTCAGTTATTTATGTATTTGTTTGTTTTTCTTAGTCATATCTATTGTAACAGCAAATGTATGGTTCACAGTATGCTCCTGATTGTTTATACAAAGTTGAAAGAGCACACGTTCCTCGTGAGTCTTCCTCGTGAATCTTCCTCATAAGTCTTCCTTACGAGTCTTCCTTGGTCTCATCTGGAACTCCATGAGCAACCCTTCTTCTGATTTCATGAGAACGTTCGGGAACTGTCTTAATCATTGGCAATAAATGCTTCATTGATCTTTTGTATTAAGGGTTTGTTTGATATTTTAATATGATACTTTAATATGTTTTCAAAAACAACCACAACCTACTGGGATTTGCTATTAATTAATTAATTACTCACACAAACTCATAAGTGTACATGTACATGCACATGTACACATAGACAAGTACTGCAATTAGCATTATACTGCATTTGTGATAAAGGTAGATATTTCTGTCATGAAACACGAATCATGGACATATTTTTTTATATTCTGACACACATACAGATAAAGGCAGACACACACACACATACAGATAACGGCACAAATACAAACACACACACATACAGATAAAGGCACATATACAAACACATATATACACACATATAGGTAAAGGCACATATACAAACACATATATACACACATATAGGTAAAGGCACATATACAAACACACAGTGTGCAAAAACACAGTTTGCATACACACTCTCTCTCTCTCGCACACAAACACACACACAGCAGTCAGACCCACTTCAGGTGCAATCTCTCATGCGAATAGACCATAATTACATAGCAACCGAACATGTTCACCACGGAAACGCTCAGGATCGTCACGCCCCTCTCAGAAAGCTGTCTAAAGCAGCTCCTAAACTGACTGTGTGTGTGTGTGTGTGTGTGTGTGTGTGTGTGTGTGTGTGTGTGTGTGTGTGTGTGTGTGTGTGTGTGTGTGTGTGTGTGTGTGTGTGTGTGTGTGTGCCTTTGTAGCATAGGACACAAAAGATCATTGATTAGACCTTTTTGCTGCTGTAAGACATCATGATTGGAGTTAAATTAAGGTAGGCAGTGCTCACCATGAGAAAACTGCACTGCATTAACCACAAAGGACACAAACACGCATGCATATACTGAATGACTTTAGGTTCTTATCTACATGGTGTGGGTGTGTGTACGAACCTGTGCATATGTGTGTGCATATGTTTGAATGTGTGTATGGGTATTTACATATGTGTGTACGTGTGTATACATATGTGTACATGTGTGTACATATGTGCATGTGTGTGTGTGTGTGTGTGTGTGTGTGTGTGTGTGTGTGTAACACATAAGGAGTAACACATACAAGATTACGCACACCTGCCCCTCTCATTGTGTGTGTGTGTGGGGTGGGGGGGTGCATGTAATGGGAGTAGTGTGGG
Source organism: Brachyhypopomus gauderio (assembly GCF_052324685.1). Taxonomy (NCBI): domain Eukaryota; kingdom Metazoa; phylum Chordata; class Actinopteri; order Gymnotiformes; family Hypopomidae; genus Brachyhypopomus; species Brachyhypopomus gauderio. Next base: position 37,917,628 of record NC_135212.1, on the reverse strand, counting down.
TGTCTGTGTATCATGACTAAATAACATTTGTCGTTTTCTGTAAAATATGCCCATGTATGTTTAGAAATGGTAAATGGGAAGACATTTTTTCCTGCATTTCATGGAATAAATCTATTGTATTTATACTAGTGGATAATAACCTAAGCCTAACATTAACCCCAACCATACAGAGATTACACTAGTAAACAATGTGAAGTAATGTGTCATGTGATGTAGTGTATATTAATGCAGTATATAGTTATTTCATGTAGTAATGTGTGATTTAGTGTGTGGTGTGATGTAGTGTGTATTATAATGTAGTGGTAGAATATGTTGATATTTTAGACCTTTACTATAACACTAAAGACCACAATGTCACTTCTTGCAAACATTCTGCTTATATATACAATGAAATATATACACGTGTTTGATGGGTGTACGGGCCACCCTGTACACCAGCATGAAGGGGAACTAGAGAACACACACACACACACACACACACACACACACACACACACACACACACACACACACACACACACACACACAGTCTTATCTCTGCTCACCTTCTGTTGATTCCTCCAGGCTTCTGTCCTCAAATTCTACATTAAGTCAGCATTGCAGCAACCACACACACACAGAAAAATTTTGTTCATTATTATCATTATACATTTATTATGTTAAACTGATGTTTTGTGTTTCATGTGTACACTAGTGTGACCATGTGTTTATATGTGAATGAGAGAAATTTTGTCTGTGTGTATTTATCTATCATGTCAGTTGTGCTGGTGCCTACATAGCTGAGATGCTGTTGTTGGGGATGCTGACAGTGTTACTCTCACTCCAGCCTCTTTCTGGTCTTTCTCTGTATCTTTGGGCTCTGATTCTCTCTCTCTGATTCTCTTGCATTCTCTTGCCCTCTCTCTATTTCTCCCTCTCTCCCTCTCCTTCTATCTCTCATGGTCGTCTTTCTCTCTCTCTTTCTCTATCTCTCTGTCTCTTTCTCTGTCTCTCTGTTTCTCTCTCTCTCTCTATTTGACTTTCTACTTCTCTATTTCTGTGTCTGCCGAGCAATCCTGACTGTTGCACGATGGGTATCTTTGGTCACATGATAGCTAAAATGAACATACACACACACTCACTCACACACTAGGTATAAATGGTACTACATGTACAGTCGTCTTTGTCTTGCTTTTTGAGAGGAGAGACAGCATGAAACAGAGGTATATTCTGACTCCCATTATTATTCATGTATTAATTTATTCACGGGTGGTGAGCAAATGGGACTGGAATATGCAAACGAGTTAGTGTTTCATGATGGGAATTTTCTGGTTGGCTGCTCTGGTCACTGATAAAGGCTTTACATAGTATATATAAATATATAAAGCTTTATATAGTAACGTTGCATATATATATATATATATATATATATATATATATATATATATATATATATATATATATATAACTGCAGTGTATTTAAGCAGCCAGTTTGTATAGAGGAACCAGTTTGTAAATGAAAACATAGATGTAAAACTAGGTGTACATACGAATAGTAGTATTTAATATAGTAGTAGTATGCAGTAGTACATTTAATATATTTATGTGCTCTAGTATGTATGCACTACTAGTATGTGTGTAAAGTGTCATTACCAGATTCGACCACGAGGTGGTGCATGCACTGGTTTTCATGTTCTTTTTCATGCTGTGACATTTCTGTAAAGTCACTTCCAATCCTTGGAAGATATCAGACAACCAGCAATGTTTTACCCAGGTTACAGGTGTAGTAACCTCTGTCATTTGGTTGGTGGAAATACATCATTATTTTGAGCTTTACCTTTGTGGTTGTGTTTGTATGAGTTGCTAAATTGGATGTCAGGGGGTCGTAGGCATCAGCTACATTTAAGCACTTTATTCAGGACTTTATTCATTTAAAATGTAAGATAGAAAGTGTATATAATTTAGAATATGTCTCATACTTTTCATGTTTTCTGTACATTTTAGTTTTGTGTCTATTGCAAGGCTCATTAACTGAAACAGAAACAGCTGTGTAGGAGGACTGAGGAACTGAGGAACTGAGGAACCAAAGCCTCCTGTAATGGCTGCATCAGTGATGTCTCTCCCAGGAAGAGACTTCTAAATGTAAATGTAAAATGTAAATGTGCCATATTTTGTCAATTGTGATTTTTCACCGCAATTGAAATTTGTTCTCCGCTTTTTACCCATCTGTGCAATTAGAACACACACACACACTAGTGATTACTAGGGGGCTGTGGATCACACGTGCCCAGAACGGTGGGCAGCCCTAGCCTGGTGCCCGGGGAGCAGTTGGGGTTAGGTGCCTTGCTCAAGGGCACCTCAGTCATGGCCTCAGGTCTGGGAATCGAACCCTTGACCTTCCAGTTACAAGACCAGTTCCCTACCGCCAGGCCATGACTGCCCCAATCATAGTAGACTGGGGTGTCGAGATGTGCTGCACAAGGCCATTTGAAGAAACACAAAGAGAAAGGTGATATCAGGAAACACATCACACTGACCTCCTCAAAATCAGATGTCCAGCAGTGGTATCAAATCTGAACTGGCAGAAACCAGTGGGACCCAGTATACCATCTACTGTTTGGAGAACTCCAGGTACACCATCTACTGTTTGGAGAACTCCAGGTACACCATCTACTGTTTGGAGAACTCCAGGTACATCATCTGCTGTCCAGAGAACTCCAGGTACATCATCTGCCGTCCAGAGAACTCCAGGTACATCATCTGCTGTCCAGAGAACTCCAGGTACACCATATGCTGTTTAGAGAACTCCAGGTACACCATATGCTGTTTAGAGAACTCCAGGTACACAATCTACTGTTTGGAGAGCTCCTGAGAGAAGTGGTCTTTGTGGAAGAATTGTGTCAAAAAGCCACACCTTCGATGTGGAAACAAGGCCAAGTGACTCAACTATAAATATAATCACGGCAACAGAGAAATTGCAGCAGAAGTCATAATATATAACAAGTAGAAGACCAGAACTGAAGACTGAAGTTTTTTTGCTGGAGAACAGCTCAGTCAGGAATGTGGCATGGTGGAGGGTCCTTGCTAGTTTAGAGTTGCAGCAAAATGGAATTGGGGATTTGGTCAGAATTGATGATGTCCTAAATGCTGAGAAATGCAGGCGGATACTCATCCATCATGCAGTACCATGAGGGAGGTGTCTGATTGGCTCCAAATGTAATTTGCAGCAGGACAATGACCCCAAACAGCCAATGTCATTAAGTGTAAAAGAAGAACAAGCAGTCCTGGAAGTGATGATATTGTTCTGATCTCAACACCAATGAGTCTGTCTGGGATTACATGAAAAGAAAAGGATTTTAGCAAGAATGTTCTATGGTTAGTTAAGCTGTTTAGAGCAACCTCCCTGCAGAATCTTTTCAAAAGCTGTGTGACTGTACCTACAAGAATTGATGTTATTTTGAAGGTTGATCATGCCAAATATTTGATTTGCAAAAATATATATAATTTAGATTTCTTTTTTGTTTGTTCACTTTGCATTTTATTTAATGGCAAAAATAAACTATTAACACTATCTATGAAAGCATTCTTACTCTGTTAATTTTATGTTTTATATATTTTGTATTTTATGCTGCAATAATACATTGACAGCTTTGCCTATCTACATTTACACAGTAGTGAGTATACTGAGTTTAATGGGTTTACAGCTTTACTATGTTGTTTTCTGAATAATGTATGTGGACATATGGGTGTGTTTATATATATATATATATATATATATATATATCTTATTGTTTGTGCTGGTCATGTTTTGTTTTCCATCATCCATTGGAATATTGGTACATGGTTCAGGCTTTCTCAGTGGTGGATACAAAAAATGGCAAAGTGTCTTTGTTACTTTTGTATCTGTATTAAACATCTGTTTGTGTGCTTGAGTGTGTTACTCTGTAAATGTATAAAAATCCTGTGCATGTGTGTGTGCACGTGTGCATGCGCATGTGTGTATGCACACATGCATGGGCGTGCATGTGAGTTGGTAAGACTGGCCTTTGCCTTAGGTCATATCTGTAGCGTGTAATTGGGTTTAATCATCTCAGGCTCTCTGCAGACAGGACTTGGAACACACTCACAGACAAATATGCACACGCGCAAAAACACTCACACACACATATGCACACACGCAAAAACACTCACACATGCACATACACACTGTAATTCTAAATTCTCTTTGTCTGAGTATCATTCTCTCATCTCTGGACTGTGCATGTTCTCACCAGGGTTTCTTGCTTGTGTGCTCTCTCTGTCCCATACATTCACATGTACAGAGCCACACACATACATATTCTTACAGGTACACTCACACACACACACACACACATAGACACTGATACACACACACACACACAGATACACTAACACATACATATAGACACAGATACACTCACATATACATATACACACAGATACACTCACACATATACACACAGACTCACTCACACACACATTCATATGCACAGATACACTCACGCATACATATACACACAGATACACTCACACACCATGGTCTTATGGTCTCATGCCTCTCCAGTGGCCATTTGTGGAAATAGACGTTCTAATTCCTTTATCAGACCAAACAGATGCTGCCTCAAACAAAGATTCCAGGTCCTGTGTGTGTGTGTGTGTGTGTGTGTGTGTGTGTGTGTGTGTGTGTGTGTGTGTGTGTGTGTGTGTGTGTGTGTGTGTGTGTGTGTGTGTGTGTGAGAGAGAGAGAGATTGGGAACCGATGTGTGTGTGTGTGTTTGGGTGTGTGTCTGTGAAAGAGAGAGATGGGGGAAGTGACTAGGTTACTGGGGTGGTTACATGCATGATTGCCATTAGTAATGATGCTTGAACTGATGTTAAATACATGCATGTCTTCACATAAACACAAAGAAAGAAAAGATCATTTTAACATCATTATTGTTCAGTTTATGAAATTGTATTTTTTAAATATGTATATTGAAACATTGTATATTTAAACATTTTTATTTAAATATGATTATTTAAACATTGTATATTTAAACATTTAAGCACTGTTCATTTAAACATGTTTATTTATGATTTTCTACATTTAAAAATAAAGGTCCAAGGCCACAATGCCATCCAATCTTGTAACCCCTAAGGCTTAACTCCCAACCCTTAACCCTTAACTCTAACCTTAAAGCAGCAATACAGACCTTGTTTCCCAATTTCCAGAGCTTTCATGGTCCTTTCTGCTGTCTTTGTTTAATCAGGACGTTTCTGGTCAATTCTTCAAATAGTTGCCTCATCTACATCACCTTCAGGTCAGTGCTAGGGAAGGACTAACCTTAAACCTAATAATAAAATAATAATAATAATAATAATAATACATGTTATTTATTGGTGCCTTTCAGGACACTCAAGGTCATCTTACATTACAGATATTCAATAAACATACACAAATGTACCAGAAAACAATTACAAGGAACAAGAAATAAAATCAGAACCCTAACCCTAATCTTAGGTTTGTAACTAAAACTAAAATATTGTCAGGGTAAGGATTAGGCTTAGGGCTAGTCCCCTAGGGTTAGGCTTAGGTTCAGGATTAAGCCCCTAGGGTTGGTAATATCTCTCAGCAGTAGTACAGAGTACTGTAAAAAACCCTTATAAAGCTAATAGTGTGTGTGTGTGTGTGTGTGTGTGTGTGTGTGTGTGTGTGTGTGTGTGTGTGTGTGTGTGTGTCTGTGTCTGTGTCTTTGTCTCTGCGGCACACTGATACGAAACACTTGGTTGGCAGAGTTCCTCATTAAACTTCCTTTAAACAGGCTTCAACCAAATGGCTGGCAGGGTGATGATGCAGTGTGACGTACTGCACTACAGTTACTCTACCTGTAATACCCTCCTAGCCTAATGGAGCAAATCCCAGCAACCCTACCTGTCAATCTCCTGTCACACAGCCCACTGCATTCTGGGATACTGGAGGTTTGGGGTCCAATTACCTATATTGTGAAATATTGGAAGAAGCATAAGTGCACTGAAATAAGACCTCAGGTCTTTTGCCTGATGTGCACAAATATATCCTCAAATAGCTGAGAAGAGGGTTTAAGTTTAGGGTTAACTCTAGGGTTAGGTTTAGGGTTAACTCTAGGGTTAGGGTTAACTCTAGAGTTAGGGTTAACTCTACGCTTAGGGTTAGGGTTAGGGTTAACTCTGGGTTAACTCTAGGGTTAGGGTTATTGTAAGGGTTAACTCTGGGCTTAGGGTTAACTCTAAGGTTAACTGTTGTCAATATTAAATGTAGGATGTAAAGCACATTTTTACTAGTAGATGTGTCAGACCAGGGAAAGGACAGAGACGGCCACCTGGCACCTTGCGATAAACAGAAATAAAGGCTGTAATTAAGTTGTTCAGCTATAATGACAAAGTATTTATTTGAATAATTATGTTATCATTTACTTTTTGCAATAAACTTTCACAGATGTGCTATTTTACAAGACCATTCACAATTTCCTCTAAAACCATCAAGAAAGGCTTTAGAGTTAACCTTCACCCGAACCTAACCTTCATGGTAACCCTAACCTTAACCATCCAGAAGAGCTTTAGAGTTAACATTCACCCTAACCTAACCTTCATGATAACCTAACCTTAAACCATTCAGAAGAGTTTGAGGCAAAGAAAGAAATAAAGAAGCAAACATGAGACAAAACTGACAATTTATTATTTATTTCTCCAACTCTCCTGATTCAGTTGCTCTTTAGTATGGCAGTGTAATGCCTCTGATGATGGTTCAGTAGGGACTGTTTTTCACTAGCTGTTACATACCCCAGGGTAACCCTAACCTCAGGGTATTTAACCCTAACCCTAACTTCAGGTTGTGTAACCTTAACCCTAAGGGAATTAGACTTCCTTTATTGATGTGATACTGTATTTACTGGTGTGTGTGTGTGTGTGTGTGTGTGTGTGTGTGTGTGTGTGTGTGTGTGTGTGTGTGTGTGTGTGTGTGTGTGTGTGTGTGATATTTTGGCAGGAAGAGGACACAGCTGTCTCTGCTAATGTGTCATTATTAATGTGTCAGTGTGTAAAGCTGCAGTCTGTATGAATTCTCGCGCTCACAGTCACACACAAACAAAGTACATACAACGTGTATGCTTCTATTTATGCCTGTATAATATTCTATCTTGAAAAACATATTTTATGCATAAATAATTTCATATTTGTATTACATTTCTGACTGGTTTATTCTAGTAGTTCTGTGGTTAGATCTTCAGCATTAGGGAAGGTTCTTTAGTAATAAAGACCTGCGAGGGCCGGAAGTGTAATTAGTGGCGCGTGCCGTCCCATTCAACACATCTGTAGGAATCCTGACGCAGCCGCAGAGTGCAGAGAAAGCAGAGGAAAAGTGCAGAGCGCGAGGCTAAAGCGAAGCAAAAGCCAGAGGAGACGTGTGCTGTGTCTCACCTGGCGCAGCGAGCGCGCGTGCTATTATCGTCGCAGTGTTCCTCAGCGTCACCTCGTCTGGACAGGGCGTTCATTTTCTTATTATTAAGAAAGGCTTGTTTGAGATGAGCTGTGCTAATTTAAATACTGAGCTACCGTGGGTTCCAGATTTGCCCCAGTTTACCTTGCTATCATTACCCCCCCCCCCAGACGCATATAAGCGGGTGTCTGTGCGCACATACAATCACTCACAGTTATTTAGTCGAAATCATGAACCATGAAAGGAGAAAATAGAACCAGCTAATTTACCCATCTGTGCCGTTCAGGTTAAACGGCATCGAGGGAGAAGGGGTGAGGGGGGTGTGGGGTGACGATTACACCCCCTCCCGTTCCTTTCCTCCTTGACGGCGCACAGATGAGTGGGGCTCGTGAGCTTATGTGGCGTTCCTTTGCGCTTGTGAACGAGTGTCCGCGTGACTGAAGAGAAGGACAAGCCAAAGAGAAGCGACAAAACACAGCTGAGTGGTAGATTGGCGCGGGAGTACCGTTTTGCTGGTTTATCGGCGTGCCGAAGAGTATTTGTGAGCGTCTTCCTTTGACGGCAATTTGTTTGAAAGACTCGGATTTTATTTGAAAATTAATCCACATCATGCTTATCGGTAAGTCACAAGCTTGTCAAGGTTCCGCTGATGTGGACCCGTGCGCGCGTGCTCCTGTCGCGGTGCTGTCGTGCGTATTTTCCCGCCGTGTTTTATGGACGTGTGAACATATCGGAGGCCGCTGTTACTGCCAAAATTATTTTACGCGCATGGCGATCTTCCTGACTTAACAGCTAATCAGGTTAGTTGTGATTTATTAGGTATACGTGTTAATCTAACAAGTTACTGGGTGTGCAGGAACATTGTTTAAACAAACTTAGCCAATCGTTGTTTCTTTATCAAAAGCGCTCAATTTAACCGCGGTGTGGTGTGGATCTCTTGTGCGTTTTGGTTGCGCAAAGCTGTGCGAGCGCACGTCGTCCGCCTGGCATCAGTGACTTTCCGTCGTCTGGATGTCATTTCTAGGGTAACAAACCGAGCGGCCAGCCTCTGCAAGACCCCCATATTTAATCTACTAACGAGTGATTATCTGGAGCCCTAATCCCGGGTTAGGAGTAGGTGTCATTGTTTATTGACTCCCTCTTTCCTGTTCATGACCTCTGCTACAAGACCCACGCGAGATGAGGAGAGGCGCTTAGTGCAAGAGCCAAGTGTACAAAACGAGAGAATAAAGGAGGCCTGTGATTTTAGACAGTCCGCCTGAGCGCGTCAGAATGGCATTCCATGACATTGCAAATGAAACAAAATATCTCTCCCTCTCCCTCTCCCTCTCTCTCCCTCCCTCTCTCTCTCTCATTCCCTTTCTCTCCTTCCTTTCCTTCACGATTTCGCAGGGAATTATAAAGGGTGGACACCGATTTATACTTAGTTTGCTATGCTTTAAGCATGTAGAATTGTCTATACTATTAAATCTTTATGCATGTTCAAATTTTAATTAGAGATATTTCCATGGTGGTAATTTGTGAAAATAAGACGTTTAACGGCCTTTTTTAGCTTTTGCGCAGCTGCGGTGTTTTTTCCATGAAGCGTATGTAACTGTTTTTATGCACGAGGAAAGTAGAAAATGGGTGTAAATGGTGAGCTAATTATAAATAGCCTTTTTAGAGTTTTTTTCTATTTAATCCCGAGTGGAGTCGTTCAGTACTTCACTTTTTAAGTGCACTTCTCACACACAAAGCGCCCGGTGTTCTGGCTTCGTGCCGGGTCAACGCACCTCGCTAGCTCAGGGGCAGTGAGGCGCAAAATTAAAAATTATAAGGCATTGATCTCGTGCACACCAAAAATGGGTTATCAATAAAAAGAGGCTAATCTAAGAAAATGGTTTAGGTTCCAGGTTTTATTCATCTTTATGATTTAAATTCCAAGCCTATGTCCTACACTTATACTAAAATCATACATCCATATTATTTATTTGGCATTAAACTAATCGGACGCAATTAAAAATGATCGACGGTGTTGGATATAAACACATCGATTGCGAAAAATCGAGTATTTATACTATAAATTTAATTTCTTCATGTGCTTCTGTTTTTGTTCGGCCTAGTTTATTATTATTATTATTATTATTATTATTATTATTATTATTATTAAATCGAATATAATATTATTGTTTTAAAATAATAACAATAATTCGTTTTTAATATCACGTAAATTAGATATATACAGGATATAGCACGTTTTGCAATAATTTTGTTTAAGCGTTACTCCGTAAATATGGAATAAATCCCATTATTCGGGCTAACGGAAGGCGGGTTTTTGCGTGTTTTCTGCTGTTAAAGGGTTTGCGTGCCTCGCTTCATGTTTTCTCCTCGCGGAGATAGAGGGCTCAGTATTAGCCGGATACCACAGGTTCGCTTGGCAACGCAGCACCCAGAACACACAGTAGCGGTCACACCGCAGCAGTGCTGTTTACACAGACCGGCACATAAAGAAACTCCTATTAGGGTCGCCTAAAAGTCGGGACGTTAGAGAGTGCTTTACGCCTAAATGTCGGAACGTTAGAGAGTGCTTTACCCCTAAAAGTCGGGACGTTAGAGAGTGCTTTACCCCTAAAAGTCGGGACGTTAGAGAGTGCTTTACCCCTAAAAGTAGTAAGATCTAATAATAAATTAGTCACAAAAAATATCTAGCTTTGATTCATTGTTGGTATATTTCATACTTAAACTATTATGAAAATTAACATTCAAGTCCAAATAGTAATTAACTAGTGTGTGTGTGTGTGTGTGTGTGTGTGTGTGTGTGTGTGTGTGTGTGTGTGCGTGTGTGTGTGTGTGTGTGTGTGCACGCACGCGCATGAGGAGAGCAGAAATGTGTTTAGTGCTTGTGTGTATTATATAAATTTTTAAAATAGAGGAACTGCAGTAATACATCTCAGTGTAATCCTGTCTTTGTGTAAATGAATGTACTAATTATAACCTACTGACTGAATAGTTACAACATCTAATAATAATAATTTTGTCATAACCAAAACCCATTTAACATAATTAAATACATGCTTTATGGTAAAGCAGAACACCAGATGTATTAAAACCTCTGGGACCTTAATGATATGGGATGATTTTAACCAGGTATTCAACGATGCCTTGTGTTAGGAAACCATAACGCTCATATAGATCTTTTAGACCTGAGCATAGTTTGCAGTTTGACTCATTTTCAGGTTTTAATGCCAGGTGACGTGTCCCTGTGATGCCTCCTTCTGCCCTTTGCTGTGTGCTTATGCATTGCACTGAGCCGAATAAACATGACTATGTCTTCCGAAGACAACATTCCTACGGTGTGATGTGTTTGGGACGTATGGTGCGTTCAGAAGGGTGGAGGTGTAATGTTTTTGTGTCTGTGGTACAGGAGAAGGCTGTGTGGAGAGACCATGGTTGTGTGCACTTACACACTGCACTAGAATACTGTGGCAAATGCATCAGAGCTCCTGCAGTCATGGCGCAATGCAGATCTGTGTGTGTGTGTGTGTGTGTTTGTAGTTTTGACTGTGTGTGTATGTGGTTCTGTCATTTTGCTTTTTCTGTCATGTGTTTGTGGTTCTGTTTCTGGACCTGTGTGTGTATATGTGTTTGTGTGCACATTTCTTTTTTGTGTACATCTGTGTGTGTGTGTTTGTGATTGTGTGTGTGTGTGTGTGTGTGTGTGTGTGTGTGTGTGTGCGCGCGTGTGTGTGTGTGCGTGTGTGTGTGAGTGTGTGCATGTGAGTGTGTGCGTGTGTGTGTGTGTGTGTGCGCATGTGCGTGTGTTTGTGGGTTTGTGCGTGCATGTGTCTCTGTGGGTGTGTATGTGTTTCTATGTGTGCGTTTGAGTGTGTGTCTCAGTCCGTGTGTTTTTAATGTATATTTGTCTTTCACCACATAATCACAATTGATTGTTGTTATGTCTTTAAAAAGGAAATAAGACATTTAAAAGATTAACTATTTATGAACTGAGCTTACCTGGGGTAATTCACAAGCTGTTACCTGTTATTAAGAAACATATGGTTGTTGGGTATAAAATATCAGAATTTATGAATTTTAAAAAGTACAATACTTATAATTTTATACATGTTAACTGTATTACAATTGTGGCATAACAAACTTGCAGATATGTGACTGTGAGAGTCAAGGACTCTGTATCATTGTTAGCCTACTCACAAGGTTAATAAATAGTCAGGTAGATATATGGCACTTTTAAACAGTGGTCCTTCTTCAGTGCTAATACTGCCCCCTTCTGGAAAAGGTTTACCCTGCTAAATGTATGTGAGTAAGTCAAAAACAAGGTCAGTAGTAATTTGCATCTAAAATATAAATACAGGTAAAAGGTCAAATCAAGAAATTAACCCAAAGCGTGATTGACTGCACGGTGCAGTCAGTTCAGGCATCAGTTAGATATGGAACCGATTTGATATCAGAATCAGGCCGATGTCAGCAAAAATGTTGATCGGATATCTGTGAAGAAATTTTTTAGGATACCACCACCAGCCTAAAAAATATCACAACCGCCATCCAAAGACCCCAAAGCATTTAATCGAGACCAAACATCGTTTTAATACCGTTCACTGCCATATCCGCAACCAACAGTTACTTGTTTTATTTATTCGTTCTTTTAAAAGCAAAAAAAGCAAACGACAGCGTTTCCGTGAAGTTAAAGGAAATTCAGAGTATACGGGAAGAAAAGGAACATATACCTGTCTGAAACAATGGAGCTATGGATGAGGAGAACGAACAAAGTTCTTGACTGCTTTAAATGAATGAAAGTTCATTACTCTGTGGCTTTAGTATATTATTTTCAAACCGCACAAAACGGAAAAACGAAAAATTCCAGTTAATAATTCCTTAACTGGATAGATGCCTGTTTTGGGCGTTTGTTTTAAATATCGTACTGCATTTCTATTTTGTGACCGAAGAGAGACTCGTATCATTTGGTAGTCTCTCTGCTCATCTACTGCCTGCTGTGCGTTTGGTGTGTAGTGGGTAGAACAACGATTTACCGCTCAAACAAGAGCACTTACAAGGTTGTTATTATTATTACAATAATTATATTATTATTATTATTATTATTATTATTATTATTATATGCAGCATTCAGCAAAAAGAAAAATGTAGACGTAATAATGTAGATAAAATAGTAATAAGACGAACTATAGTGTACAAGGAGAGTGAGACAGTGACAAAGACAGCTTTACTGAGCAGAGAGAGAGGAAGAAGAGAGAGAGAGAGAGAGAGAGAGAGAGAGAGAGAGAGAGATAGCTTGTGTGTGTGTGTGTGCTGAGGGTGAGTACAGTAAAATTCAGAACTAATCTGGTGATGACAAAGGCAGTAAATGCCATCTCAGGAAAAAATATATGTTTTAATGTAAACAAAGTTTTTTACCTGTCATATTAACACTTAGCTGTCATTTATCATATTCTTGCCTGACATTTGTAAAATGGCATATATAATACAACATATACATATACAAAATCTAAATATATAATACAACATATACATATATAATTCATACTGCAAAATCACAGGTTACTCGGGTTCCCTTTAACTGTCAGTCAAAGGGAGGTGCCTTTAGCTGTCAATCAGGGGGAGGTGCCTTTAACCGTCAATCAGGGGGAGGTGCCTTTAATAGTCAATCAGGGGAAGGTGCTTTTAATTGTCAATCGGGGGAGGTGCCTTTAACTGTCAATCAGGGGGAGGTGCCTTTAGCTGTAAATCTGGGGGAGGTGCCTTTAACTGTCAATCAGGGGGAGGTGCCTTTAACTGTCAATCAGGGGGAGGTGCCTTTAACTGTCAGTCAGGGGGAGGTGCATTTAGCTGTAAATCAGGAGGAGGTGCCTTTAACTGTCAATCAGGGGGAGGTGCCTTTAGCTGTAAATCAGGGGGAGGTGCCTTTAACCGTCAATCGGGGGAGGTGCCTTTAATAGTCAATCAGGGGAAGGTGCCTTTAAATGTCAATCAGGGGGAGGTGCCTTTAACTGTAAATCAGGGGGAGGTGCCTTTAATAGTGAATCAGGGGAAGGTGCCTTTAATTGTCAATCAAAGGGAGGTGCCTTTAACTGTCAATCAGGGGGAGGTGCCTTTAATTGTCAATCAGGGGGAGGTGCCTTTAACTGTCAATCAGGAGAAGGTGCCTTTAATTGTCAATCGGGGAGGTACCATTAATTGTCATTAAGGGGGAGGTGCTTTTAACTGTCAATAAGGGGGAGGTGCCTTAGCCAACAAAGGACTCTGGGACAGTAGTTGAAATGAAGGACTGCATTCACTACAGCTCCTGGAGGGTAATGTTGCATGTCTTTACTATAGATCAATTTTTGATTATAGAATATATTTTTCAATTTGGTTATTGAAATATTAATGATGTCCTGTGAAGGAGAGCCTGACAAGAAAGACAAGAAAGGCTGTACTTTGCTTTGTGAAGACAAAAGCATGATTTAATCCACTATTTCATCAGTATTTTGGCAAAGTCATGACAGGATACGGTCCAGTAAAGCAGCAGCACATACACACAATGTCACTGAAGAGGGATGATGGGGAGGATGTTCATTTAATATGCATAAATAAATAGAGTTATAGCTTGTATTATCTATCTATCTATCTATCTATCTATCTATCTATCTATCTATCTATCTATCTATCTATCTATCTATCTATCTATCTATATATTATAGGTAATTTTCAAGAGTTCATTTATTGCAGAAACTATTTGACAGAATATGTTTTAGGAAGGTTTTTGACATAAATGTTTTCTTTGATTTGTCAGAATGTGGTTTTACATATAATTTGTGTGACATTTTCAGAAACATTTTAAGCATTACATGGAAACATGCTGACTCGTGTTCTCATTTAAATGAGACTATGTGATCTTGATTTTAACTCCTAGGTTACACAATGAACTATAAGACAAACTATTTGCAGTGTTATGGTTATGATTATTTACTATAAGTCAAATTTTATTTGCATTGTTAAATATTCTACAAATCTTTGCTCTTTGAATTTTTGCTCTTGAACAGTTCCTATTATGGCCAGTTAACTGGTTCATCTGGTTATGGTCAGTGACATTTAGTAATACTAAATTACATGGTTTAGTGGAACTGAATGACATGATTTAGTGATACTGAATAACATGGTTTAGTGCAACTGAATGATATGATTTAGTGATACTGAATGACATGATTTAGTGGACCTGAATGACATGGTTCAGTGATACTGAATGACATGATTTAGTGGTACTGAATGACATGGTTCAGTGATACTGAATGACCTTTCACTGCATGTGGATCGGGGTTACAGACAAAAGATGCCAGGACAAATGATGTCTGTGATTTAGAACTGGCAGTAGGCTGTCAGGTTCCTATGGTAACTGGAGAAGTGTGGATGCTTTTCTTCAGATACAGGGCCAGTTTGAATATGGAGCACATCAAAGGGCTGTTGTTGACTTCACAAAAAATGTTATCTGCAGTCACAGTGCATTAAAGCACTGATTTAGCTTTCTTACGTTTTCTTTAGATTTAGAGAGAGCCTTAGTAAATTAATATATGATTAGTCTCTCATCGTGTCTTTGACCAACACTGTGGTTCAGTTTCATGTTCAGAACCACTCCATGCACTTTGTGTGTATGTGAAAGTAATGAAGGAGAGAGAGCAAAGGGGAGTGAGAGAGGGAGAGAGAGGGTGAAGGGAGGGGGGGGGTGGGAGACGGATCCCTGTAGAAAACAGTGAGTGGCAGAGCACAAGCCATTAAAATAAAATGACAGTGTGGACTTGATTGGCCTGTCATGTCTGAGTGGTGTGTGTGTGTGTGTGTGTGTGTGTGTGTGTGTGTGTGTGTGTGGGTGTCTTAGCAGGTGTGTGAGTGTGATTGCACATGCATGAGTAAAAGACTAAATATTCATCTGTTGGTTACATTTTTTTTATTTTTCTTTAAATGCTTTATTTACTAAAATATGTAGATTGGCCTGCTTGTATGTGCATATGCATGTTTACATGTTGTGTACATGTGTGATTGTTCAATCTGAAATTTCTTGTACTTGAACCCATGACCCAGGGATTGGGGAGATGTAAAGAATGTAACAATACAATGCAGAACACAGAGACATTCACATAATGCAGAACACAGAGACATTCACATTATAATACAGAACACAGACATTCACATTATAATGCAGAACACAGAGACATTCATATTATAATACAGAATAGAATAATGATACTGGGCAACTATGTATTTTTTATTATTACCGGTATTTTTTTTTTACTCCAGACTATGTGAAGGGGAAACATTTGCACTACCTTATATTGAACATTAAAGATGGTATTATTATATATGATGACCTCATATATGTATAGATGGTATTATTATATTTGATGATCTCATATATGTCAGATGGTAGTATTGTATGTAATGACCTCATATATGTCTAGATGGTATTATTATATGTGATGACCTCATATATGTATAGATGGTATTATTACATATGTTGATCTCATATATGTTTGGACGGTTAGTGGCATTACTGTACAGAACTGTAGTATAGTGATGGTCACATTTCTCTTCTGTCTTCTCTTTCTCTCTTGTCTCTTTCTCTTCTCTTTGTTCTCTCTGTCTCATCTATTTCTCATCTTTCTCTTCTCTTTCTCATCTCTTCTTTCTAACTCGTCCCTCGATCTCTTGTGTCTCTCTTGTCTATCTCTCATCTCTGTCTCTTCTCGTTCTTTCTCTTCTCCTTCTCATCTCTGTCCCTTCTCTTTCTCGCTCGTCTTTCTCTCTTGTCTCTTTCTTTTTTCTTTCTCCTGTTGAACTCTTTGATGTGGTTCATGTCATTTACTCTCAGCTAGAACCATGTACATAATTTCTCCCCCCCCCCCCACCTCTCACACATACACCCCAACGCCCCCCTCCCCACACACACACACACACACACACACACACACACACCCATCGCTGTGTCCAGAGGAGCAGTCTTCAAAAGGCAAATTGCAGCCATTTTACAGATTTCTCACTAAACATGTAAACACACTCCTGCAAGCATTTTCCAGCCCACTTGCTCCTCCACGTGTTCTAACTGCTTCTTTGCTGTCAGAGCAATTATGGTACTGTGGTTGCACCATAGTAACAGGGCCCAGGAGCCATGATGGAGAAACTGCAACCCGCTTGAGCCAGCACTACAAAAATAGTGCTCCCCACCTCCGCCCTACTGGCCAGGCGCCATTGCTGCGGGGAAGGTGACAACAGTGTCCAGCCACCACTGCCTCCGTTCAGGCTGCACTCCTTTAACCAGCCCCTTCCTCCACTGTATTCCTCTGTTGATAAATGAGTTCCCATGTCGAAGACTGCTGAAGGTATTCTGTTTATCAGTATTTTGTTTTCAGCGTCATTTCTTCACTTGCTCTCTGTTGCAGGACTTTAAGAATATTCATTATATCTAAATAAAGCATTTTAGGAGTGTTTTGGTTCATATAATTTGCATTGATTTGATTATGCCCTATAAAGGAGAGAAGGTGTGTTATGGGATTTTTTACCATTGATGATGAATAGAGAGTAAACCAAACGTACATTATCAAGGGCATTGACAAGGTCTCTACACAAATCACAGTTTTGGCTGTGAGACTGTTGTCCCTGCTTTGGCTCTGTCTACATTCTCACCCACACTGTACAAACACTGCAGAGAGGAGGGATCAGAAGCAGCATGTGAAGAGTTGATTGGGGGTAATTTGTGATAATTTGGGTAGACAGCTGGTTCTATAATAATAGTCCTCCATCAGGATAGTCAGATTAGTAGAGGGACTGAGAGAGGGGGAGGGGAGTTCTGAGATGGTTTGGCCTCTGTTATTCAAATGAATTCCTGATATGTGGTGTGGCCTGGAGTCAAAACTGGATGGGAGAGGGAAAATCAGAAGACATGGGAGGTGCCCCCGTTCTCAGGGCCTCAGATAAGTGCCCTGTTCACAGGGACCCAGATAGGTGGCCCATTCTCAGGGCCCCAGATAGGCACCCCGTCCTCAGGGCCCCAGATAGGTGCTCCGTACTTAGGGCCCCAGATAGGTGCCTCGTACTTAGGGCCCCAGATAGGTGACCCATCCTCAGGGCCGCAGATAGATGTGAGAGTGTGTGTGTGTGTGTGTGTGTGTGTGTGTGTGTGTGTGTGTGTGTGTGTGTGTGTGTGTGTGTGGTAGTGATCATTTCATGTTCTTGATTGGAAGTTTCTTATGAAACTTTGAATCATCTGTGTGTGAGATGTGTGAGGTGTGTATGCTATTTTAGAGATGTCAGGCATGGGTGTTTACAAGACTGTTCCTTCCATTTTCTTACAGTCTGTGTGTCTGTTCCTGAGATGATATTTACCGTCTTGATCATGACCTGATTGGTTCTGAGCTTTACTGTACTCACCCTCAGCACATACAAGCACTCACTCATTCATTCACTCTCTTTGCTCAGTACAGCTGTCTCACTTACTGCCTCACTCTCCTGAAATGTACACTATTGTTTGTCTTCATTTTTCTTATTACTACTACATCTATATTATTATGTCTACATGTTGCTGTAATTCCCCATCAACCTAATAATAATAACCTTGTAACTGTTCTTGTGCATTTCAGCAGTAAATAGCTGTTCTACCCACCACACACCAAATGCACAGCAGGCAGTAGATGAGCAGAGAGAGACTACCAGTGTTACGCGTGTGCCTCAGACACATCTACTTTTACAGTTTTTCTCAGTCTATTTGGTTCATTTCTCACATCATGATTTACATTTGCATCACAACTAGTGTATTTCTCAAAACAGTTACTGCAAACAGCAAAATTCAATGAAATACCTGCAAAAGCAGATACTTCACTCAAAATTATTTGTTTTTGCCCCAAAAGCAAATATTTAGGTAAGTTTGTCAGTGCCATCAGAAAATCTAGTCTGTGTGCCATTGCCTATGACCAAGGCAGTCAAAATACTTAGTCATGTTGTCAGTGCAACTATAAGTCACAGTCAGACTGTATATTCTGATGGAAACTAGCTAAGCTTTTGATTTCAAGAATGCTGCACATTCTGTGGTATATCAAATACATGTTACACACATACAAACTTACCAGGAACATAAAGTTACACATGACTGTATGTGGGAGACTAATAGAAAGTCTGCAAAGAAAAACTGCAAAATTAGAAACTTACTCTACACATTCAAAACAGATCTACCATCCCGGTAACGTAATTTGTTGAGCGGGGGGGCGAACGTAATTTGTTGTTGGGGGGGGGGGGGGGGGGGGTGGCGAACGTGGATTGCAGATTGGCTACCGTGAATGTCAATCAAAATACAACCGTCAGTGCAGATGTGCGATTCATCTACTACTATTTTATGTGACGCGATCTACGCACATTCCTTCGCGATCGACCGACACTTCCTTCGCGATCGACGTAATAAGCACCCCTGCTATATGGTATAAGAGTGAAAACAAACAATTTCATACAGTAATATGTCAGAATTTATGTCAATGTGCAGAATTACAGCAGAGAGCACATTTCTGAATTACATACATGTTTTCTCTATGAAATGTTTGAATGATTGAAGACAGTTGTTCTTCCAATATTCGGCTGCACCCACCAACCAGCTTCAGCCATTGTAAGACCATGACTTACATGCAAAACATGGTCCACAAATGTTGCCCGTATTTCACTGTTTTGTCCCCTCAGCCTTACACCTCACTGTCTTACCCCTCTAGACCATATAGTCTTACTCCTCTTCTTGGCTGGTCACCCTGTACATTGCCTTGTCTTTCCATTATGAGACTTTGTGATACTGCAGTGTTTATGTCTATAAATGTTTGCCAATTACAGTAAAGATTCATGAGACGCACCTCTGACCTATGGTTGAGACCATTGGTTGATCTAAGCCTTCACCAATTCCCTTTCTTATTGTTGGAGGCATTATGTACAGAATATAGTTTCTTTATTTGTAATTTATTTATTTGTAATGTTTGAGTGTTTGAATATAAGACTGACTGTTAAATATTGTCTCGCCTAATAATGTTAATTTATGCATGACGTCATATTTAGGCTTGAAGCTGAGGTAGCCGCTAGAGTGACACAGCACAACAGTCTTTGACCGTGACTACACGGAGCTAAGCTGTATAGCGAAAAAGAAAGAGTTTGTACGTTGTCTTATGAGAAATGTTTCATTTTGTAAATTTTAAAAACCTTCAACGAAGTCTCGCGTCATTGACTTGAATGCAAGAAGTTAAAGAAGAAGAAGCTGCACTTACATTAGTCAAAGACTGTCGCTCGGTGATAGCCCATGGACGACATACATTGTTTCTGGAAGAAAAGCGAAGTTTATCATCCAGAAAGGAAGGTAAACTACATTTCATCGAAGTAGACTGTTCTACAGATCGTTATGATTGTTGAAGACGTGGATTAATCCGGAAAGTTGCCGTATGCTAAGCTAAAATTACAATTATTGCTTCGGAAGCTAGCGCTAGCGAAACTAGCATAATAGCGAGAAAATGGCTGATGACTCAGCAAACGTAAGCAGAGATTCTGTTAGCCAGAGGAGGGCGCCAAAGCCCACGGAAATTGCAATAGAAGAGAAATTGAATAGGCTAGGCAACAAAAGACAAGGAAAGTTGGCATTGCTCACTCGCAAAATGCGCGATATTCAACAGATGAAAGAAATTGAAGATAATGTGGAAATAGTTGAAGTTGAATTGTCACGTGGCTTACAACGCATATTCAGTGAATTTAAAGAAGCCAATGAAGAAATGGCTAAATATTTATCAGAGGCACAAAGAGAAGATGATCAGTCCAATTGGTATAAGCCCAAATGTGATGCGTTTGAAAGCTTTATTTTATAAACTGAAAAATGGGTTTCAGAAACGCGTAAAGGGCATAATGAAGATGGTGAAAATGATGACATTATGCCAAAGGACAGTGTTTCAGCAGTTTTCTCACTGAGTGCTAGGAGTCATAGCTCTTCAACACAATCTTCAATCAGCTCTACACGCATTAAGGCTAAGGCAGAGCATGCAGCATTACTTGCACATGCAGCTGCATTAAAGAAAAAACAGGAATTAGATGCTGAAGAATTGAAGTTAGACAAAACGTGAACAGGTTGAAATAGAAACAGAGATTGCAGCTTCTAATGCCAGATTGGAAGTATATAATGAACAAGAGGATACTTATGATGACCGGTGTGATAATCATCGTTCACACAAAAATGTTGGAGAGGAGCGAAAGGCTGATTTTTCTGATTCTCCTTTGAAAGAGGAAGTAAAGCCTGTCCTACCTTTTCTAAGGCCAGTATTACAGCCACTTGATGCATCAGCTGGACAAATGCCTGACTCTGATTTCATACAACAGTTAAGTGGCCCTAAGAATGAACTTATAAGATAATGCAACGTCAGAATGAAGTAACAGAGCTACTAGTCATGCAGCAAACTTTGTCCCAGCTTCCTCAAAGAGAGGTTCCGGTGTTCTCTGGAGATCCACTTGCCTATAGATCATTTATGAGGGCATTTGAAAGTGTCACTGAAAAAAGGACGAACAGTGATCAGGACAAGTTGTTCTACTTGGAGCAGTATACGAGGGGCGAACCAAGAGATCTTGTCTGCAGTTGCGAACACATGCAACCAGATAAGGGGCTTCGAGAAGCTAAGAGGCTGCTTGCATATCATTATGGCAATGAATTGAAGATAGCTACAGCTTATTTAGACAAGGCACTTAAATGGCCACAGATTAAAGGTGAAGACGCCAAGGGTTTGAGGTCATATGCATTGTTTCTTATTGGATGTAGAAATACCATGACTGATGTTGAGTTTATGGAAGAGATGGACAATCCAAGTAATATGAAGACAGTGATCTCAAAACTCCCATACAAAGTCAGAGAGCGTTGGAGGAATGCTGCGTTTGATCTTCAATCTCGTAGAGGTAGACGAGCGAGGTTTGAAGACTTGGTCAACTTTATAGACGGGTATGCGCAAGTTGTCAATGATCCTCTCTTCGGTGACATTCAAGAAGTAAACACTGATGCAAAGGCCAAGCCCAAGACACCAGCAAAGAGCTATATGAAGTATGATGGTAAAGGAACCAATTTTGCCACAGATGTTTTCCCCATTGTGAAGGACAACACACAGCCTCTTAAGGAAAGTGAACAACAGAATACAGTCAAGTCTGCTGTTGCTTGCTTGTACTGTGGAAAGGCTCACACACTCAGCTTGTGTAAAATGATTAAGGAACAGGAGCATTCAGAAAGAATACAGTTCCTGAAGAGTAAAGCAATTTGCTATGGATGTCTCGGCAAAGGACATTTAAGTAAAGATTGCAAGAGAAGACTGACATGTGCAGTTTGTGCTTTGAAGCATCCAACGATACTTCATAAGATGAAGGAAAGTAGCGGTTCTGCTGGGAATACTAATGATAGCAGTCATTCAGTATCAAATGCTCTTCTATCTCTGGATCAAGAAACTTGTGGATCTACTGGGGCTGGCGATAGTGAGTGCATTTTTTCAATACTACCTGTAAAGGTTAAGTCAAAGAAAGGTGACAAAACTGTAGAGACATATGCGTTCTTGAACCCAGGTAGCACCACTACATTTTGCACAGAATATCTGATGCACAAACTTAATGTCAGAGGTAAAAAGACAGACTTCTTACTGTGTACCATGGGGCAAAAGAGGAAGGCTCAAGGACATGTCTGAACAGATTTGGAAGTGTGTGCACTAGAAGGAAGCACATACATTGATTTGCCAAGGGTGTTGACACAGCAACATATTCCTGTGAAGAAAGGCAACATACCTAAGCAACAGGATCTAAGTAAGTGGCCTTACCTGTGTGAAGTTCATCTACCACACATCGAAGCAGATGTTGGACTGTTGATAGGTGTGAATGCATATAAATGCATATTTTCCAGCATGGAAAGTGTTGAACAGTAGAGAAAATGGACCATATGCAGTGCAGACAGTGCTTGGCTGGATCGTGAATGGCCCGAAACAAGAAAACACAAGTGTGAATCCTGACACTTTGCAAAGCTGCATAGTGAATCGCATATCAGTGGAGACCATTGAGGACTTGCTGGTTTAACAGTTCAATGCAGATTTCCCTGAAAGGCGATATGAGGATAAGACAGAAATTTCTCAAGAAGATCATCGATTCATGCAATCAGTGACAAAGTCAGTACAGTTCAAAGATGGTCATTACCATATTGGATTGCCTTTAAGAAATGAAAATATTCTGGTCCCAAACAACAAATGTGTAGCAAAGCAGAGACTGCTGGGTCTAAAAAGGAAGCTCATAAAAAATCCTCAATTTCACAATGAGTACTCTGTATTTATGGACAGCATGCTTGATAAGGGATATGCTGAAATAGTACCAGAGGATGAGTTGCAGACAGATGCGTGTGGTATATTCCCCACCACGGAGTTTACCACCCTAAAAAGAACAAATTAAGAGTGGTGTTTGACTGCAATGCATCTTATCAAGGATATTCTCTGAATGAGCAGTTACTTCAAGGACCCAACCTCACAAATACTCTTCTTGGAGTGTTGAACAGGTTTCGCAGACACCCAGTGGCTATCATGGCTGACATTGAATCTATGTTTTATCAGGTCAAGGTTCAAGTGAAGGATGCAGACCTTCTTAGATTTTTGTGGTGGCCTAAAGGCAGTCTGAAGGAAGAGGCAGTTGATTACCAAATGTGTGTCCACATATTTGGTGCTACATCATCGCCAAGCTGCTACATCATCCGCCAAGCCCGGATCGGACTTTAAAAAAAACTGGATCGGGAGTCTGGATCGGCATTTTCTTGTGCCTGCTGATCTGATACCGATATGCATTTTTTGCTAATATCGGCGGCCGATCCGATCCAAATATCGGATCGGGACAACCCTAGTCATGATCAGTAGTCCTGTTCATTAGTAATGGCAAAGTCCAGAGTGGTGCCACTCAAGCAGATCACCGTACCCAGAATGGAACTTACAGCTGCAACTATGGCAGTCAAGATGGAACGAATGTTAAGGCAGGAGTTGAACATGCAGATGGAGGAGTCATTGTTTTGGACGGACAGCGTGACTGTCTTGAGATACATCGAAAATTATAAAGCTCGATATAAGACATTTGTAGCAAACCGAGTGTCCTTGATAAGAGAGGCATCTAAGCCATCTCAATGGAGATTTGTGAATTCATCAGAGAATCCCGCAGATCATATCTCAAGAGGCTTGACGGCAGAAGGACTTATGAGATGTGAGAATTGGATTGAAGGACCTTCATTCTTGCTAAGACCATGCAAGGATTGGCCAGTCAGGGTAGACCAATCAAGTTCATTTTTGGAAGAAGATCCAGAAGTTAAAGGACATGCTGTGTCTTGCGTTATTAGAGCGGAGGATGACAAAGATGCTTTTAGCAAGCTCATTGCATATTATTCTAATTGAGCCGCAAAAGAGCAGAGCTGCAAAGAACCATCAGTACATCAGATGATGAACGAAATGGACAGTATAGTGCTATAACACAGGAAATGAAGAAGTACAAAGGAACCCTGAAAGACTTCTCAGTTGGCATAGAAGATTTGACAAATGCTGAACATGATTTAGTTCGCTACAGTCAACAAATAAAATATGGAGAAGAGATCAAGATTCTGCAACAGGGAAAGAATCAAGTCAGAAAGAACAGCCACATATACAAGCTGGATCCATACCTTGATGAAGGAGTGTTGAGGGTTGGAGGAAGGTTATGCAAGGCAGCTATGCCAGAGGAGGCTAAACATCCCTCTATCCTACACAAAGACCTCAAGATTTCCACTCTTATTCTTCAACATATTCACCATCAGGTTGGACACTGTGGGCGGAATCATGTTCTAGCACGACTAAGGCATAAGTATTGGATTCGGCAAGCAAATTCTGCGATAAGAAAGATGTTGTCCGATTGCTACACCTGTCGCAGATTGCATGCAAGAACTGGCGAGCAAAAGATGGCAGATTTGCCGGTGGAGAGACTGACACCGGACAACCCACCTTTTACGTACACTGGTGTTGACTATTTTGGGCCATTTCAAGTTAAAAGAGGACGAGTTATGGTCAAAAGATATGGTGTACTGTTTACTTGTTTGACTCTGAGAGCAGTACATATAGAAGTCGCACACTCTCTGGACACTGATGCATGCATCAACGCTCTGCGTCGCTTCATCAGTAGAAGAGGACAGGTGTCTGTTGTTCGATCAGATAATGGGACAAATTTCATTGGCGCCGAAAGAGAGTTGCGTGAAGCAATACAGAACTTGAATAACTCCAAGATTAAGGAAGAATTGCTGAAAGGAGGAATTGAGTGGAAATTTAATCCTCCTGGTGCCTCTCATCAAGGAGGTGTCTGGGAATGCCAAATTAGGACAGTGAGGAAGGTGCTTGGGGCTCTGCAGAAACAACAAGTTCTGGATGATGATGGCTTGCACACAACGTTGTGTGAAGTAGAGTCCATAATCAACAGCAGACCATTAACAAGGATGTCAGAAGATCCAAATGATCTTGAAGCGCTCACTCCAAATCATTTGCTACTGATGAAAGCAAAGCCTATGATGCCCCCAGGGGTTTTTGAGAAGAGTGATGTGTACGGGAGGAGGCGCTGGAGACAGATACAATACCTTTCTGATCTGTTCTGGCGCAGATGGACCGCAGAATACTTACCCCTGCTGCAAGAGCGTCAGCGCTGGTCAAAGTTGAAAAGAAACTTTGCAGTGAATGACATTGTTCTGATTGTGGATTCTTCAAGTCCACGAAACTCATGGGTGCTAGGACGCATAATCAAGGTTATGCCAGATTCCAAGGGCACTGTTCGGAGTGTTGACGTGCAAACAAAAAGTAGCATCCTAGAAAGACCTGTAACCAAGTTATGCTTGTTGCAGGAAGTGGTGTAAATAGACATATCGTGATAATGCTAAGTTAAAGTTGAAACTTGACCATGTTTATTACGGAAAAGAATGGCTCAGTTTGGTTTGAGTAATTATGTAGCCCTGATGTCTACACAATTAGGGGCTGGGAATATTGGAGCCATTATGTACAGAATATAGTTTCTTTATTTGTAATTTATTTATTTGTAATGTTTGAATGTTTGAATATAAGACTGACTGTTAAATATTGTCTCGCCTAATAATGTTAATTTATGCATGACGTCATATTTATGCTTGAAGCTGCAGTAGCCGCTAGAGTGACACAGCACAACAGTCTTTGACCGTGACTACACGGAGCTAAGCTGTATAGCGAAAAAGAAAGAGTTTGTACGTTGTCTTTTGAGAAATGTTTCATTTAGTAAATTTTGAAAACCTTCAACAAAGTCTTGCGTCATTGACTTGAATGCAAGAAGTTAAAGAAGAAGCTGCACTTACATTTATAGTTACTGAATGTTCACCTGCAAACAATCAAATTAGGATAAGTTACCAAAAAAAAACTAAATAAATAAATGCCTTAGAGATTATGAGAACATGTTCAGCACTTTTGCATATAATGACCTAGGCGATGACCTAAAGACTAAATGTTTTGGAGGGTACGACAGTCCATACAACACATTTTGATAAACATGACATAAGCAACCGATAATGTAAAAAACAACAGACAATTGTCCATGTCCATTTGTAAAATGTACAAAAGCATTTGCAAAATGTTAAACACAATGGAACGTGGAAAATTTAACTCATTGTTGAACCATTTGCATTTCAGGTTAGCACATAATTTGTAACAAATGAAGGAAAATTCTATTTTATCCTTACAAACAAATGGACAGATTGGACAACCCCAATTTCAGGGTTCCTACAGGTGCTTAAACTGCTTTAAAATGTTAAATTTTAATGTTGTGTTTTCCAGATTTGAATTAGTAACTCATTGAATCATAGATGTGGATCAGAGGTAAATAAACTAGATTTTTCGGCGTGAGATATCGGAAGTGTGGCGTGAGAGCGTGTGAAAACTCTTGTAATTCCAGCAGGAAACTCAACAGCATGTGAAGACGTTAAGATTGTGTGTTTTGAAAACAAACAAAGTATCATTTAAATATCATATATATATATATATATATATATATATATATATATATATATATATATATATATATATATATATATATATATATATATATGCTGTGACGGGCAGGGTGAGCAACTCAAAAAGGAAGCGATCACGCCAAGTCTCAGGGAAAGAGGATGGTTTAATAGAAAGTGTGCAAACCAAAAACCCGTGCATTGTTCCAAATGAAGGAAATAATAACCAGCAGTCAACTGGTACAAAGACAAGACGTATATAGACGAACAAACGACCCTCAGGTGAGACGGATCACGGGTCCCGCCCATCTGAGGGACGAACATCACGTGACCAAAAACAGGACCGCTGCCGCTGTAACCGGGGGTGACCGGTAGGGGGCCCCCCCACAACGTGACAGACCCCCCCACCAAAGCCGCACTCCCCTCCGGATGTGCGGCTTACAGCGGCAGCACACAAAACACAACAAAGGGGCGGGAGGGCGGGGACAAGACAGGGACCCGTTCCCTGCCGTCCTGAGCTAAAACACAAAACACATAAGCTCCTCGTCACAGGACACAGACAAGGCAGGGACCCGTTCCCTGCAGTCCTGGAGCTGAAAACATAAAACACATACAGGTTAGCTCGCCTCCTGGGCGGGACCCTGGACCGACCGGGCGGTCAACAAGACGATAACCACGCCCCGGTCGGTCACAGGGCCCTCGCGCCCTAACCGGCCTTAGGCCGCTTAAGCCCCACTGCTGTGTGCGGACCGGGAGCACATGGCCCAACACACGTCACAGGTGTGGATGTGTGCAGGCCGCCACACTGGGGTGCGGCCACGGCTTCCACCAACCACCTCCCGAACCTACCTCCTCGCTCGGAGCTGACCCCTGCCCTTTCGCTAGGGGTCACCCCAGACTCCTGGGGAGTGAACCCCTCCCCGGGGCCCCTCATCTCAAGGTGGACTCCTCCACCCAACCCAGGAGCGCCAGAGACCGGGGCCCTGGCAATCCGCATCAGGGACACGCTGGTCACCCCGAGCTCGAAGGAGAGGGTCTCCTCCTGGAGACCCCACTAGGTCCGGGAGTACCGCAGTCCACCACCAGGAGCGACCTGCAACACATCACACACACACGCACACAGACAACACATAACACAAAACGCGCACTGCTCCGACCACTGACCCCCCTTTTACACAGGGGGGAAGGGACCCCTTCTTGGCATGAGGAGACACCCTGTCCTTACACCCCAGGCATCCTCCGCCTACAAAGGGGTACAGGGGCTCCTCTTTGCTCAGGGGTCCCTCCCAACCGGTCAGGTCTCCTGATGGAGCAGTGCCTTCTGAGCCACATGTCGTGGCTCAGGAACCCCATAGCTCCCCCCCAAAAACATATTTAGGGGGGAGCCCTCCGGGGAACAACAAAACAAAAAACACAGACACAACATTTAACATATACGCACCCAAGGTGCCCACATCTAGTGGCACGGGACCTCTAATGGGCTCCTCCCCACACACAGTGAAGAGGGGTGCAAGAGAGGAATTACATAAAACAAAGCACGCTACACTCTAGGACAACACGAACACGCAAAGACAAAACACAAACAAACGGACAGGACCCACCGATGCGCGCGCTCTGCGGAGCGTGATGCGCCTACTCCAGCTCTCTCTCTCTCACCGTTTTTCCCCACGGGATCCGCAGATCTTGAGAGAGAGAGCTATACGCGAGCGGCTTGCGCGTCACGCCCACAGCGGGACACTCGCAGTCCCACAGCCCACTCGCAGTCGCTCACCCCCGTCACCACGGGATATCGGGTGAGCGAGGCAAAAGGCACCGAGAGACCCTCGCGTCTAACGCGGTCTAGCGTGCGGCACGCACCGGTGGACCCGACTACATACACACACGAACACCACCAGCGAAACACACACCACGGCACACTCGCTCACGTCCGCGTCGTTATTAAAACAAAACACTACAACGTACATACACACACACACACAGAGACGATAACGGACAACGGACGTGCGCAATGTGAGGCACCGGTAGTTTCGCTGGGCGAGAGCGGAGTCTACCGGTCCCCAGCTCTAGTCACCGTGATTTTACGGGTTTAAACACAAACAACATTTAAACACGGTGGGACGAGTGGGGACAGACTCAACACTCTCTCAGACAATACACGACAAACACACAGCACGTAGACAAACACTTACCACGAGACATGACCACGAACGAAGGAGAAAGCAAAGGAGACTGGCGGCTTCCGAAGGTGGCTGGTTATTCTGTGACGGGCAGGGTGAGCAACTCAAAAAGGAAGCGATCACGCCAAGTCTCAGGGAAAGAGGATGGTTTAATAGAAAGTGTGCAAACCAAAAACCTGTGCATTGTTCCAAATGAAGGAAATAATAACCAGCAGTCAACTGGTACAAAGACAAGACGTATATAGACGAACAAACGACCCTCAGGTGAGACGGATCACGGGTCCCACCCACCTGAGGGACGAACATCACGTGACCAAAAACAGGACCGCTGCCGCTGTAACCGGGGGTGACCGGTAGGGGGCCCCCCACAACGTGACATATGCTAGTTTGGTTAGGATTTGCTCCAGTAGATGGTGGAGCAAATGGGACTGGAATATGCAAACGAGTTAGTGTTTCATGATGGGAATTTTCTGGCTGGCTGCTCTGGTCACTGATAAAGGCTTTATATAGTATATATAAATATATAAAGCTTTATATAGTAATGTAAAAATCTAATCAGGGTTTTTTTTTATCTAGAGCACCTTAAACGGGATCCTGTTCTCATTCAGGACTTTTTCCCACTTCAAAGTAAAAACCTAAAACACTCAGATAAATGAATAAACATGGTAGGTTGGCTTTATTCAGCTTTTATTTATTGACTTATTAATTTTTTAATGAAACGTTAGAGAACATTAACAAAAAAAAGTCACCATCAGTGCGCATATTGAACTGTCAGACAGGCACTGTGCAAAATGTCAAAAATATTTTAAATAAATTATGTCTGCCTGAAAATATTTTTAAAAATTCCACACAACAGCAAAAAAATTACAAGTAAAGGTTCAAGTAACGGGGTTTAAAAAGCAAACAATAAAAAATGTTTATAGGCCTATGTCAATCAATCAATCAATCAAAGTTTATTTGTATAGCGCTTCTAACAACTATGTCACGTAGGGCTACGCCCCCCTCTCCCCGCTGTCACTCCAATGTCTGTTCCTCGTGTTTTCTGTTATTCCTTGCCCATTAGTCCCGCCCCTGTCATCATTGTTAGCACCTGTCCCTAGTTTAGTTCCGTGTTCATATAGTCCCTGTATTTCCCCTGTCTGGTTGTCGGTTGTTTTGTCTACCAGTCGGCTTATGCTTTGTTCCTCCCTGTTCGCTGTTTTAAGTGAGTCTGCTCTGTGTTTCTGTTACCCGTTCCGTGTTTCCCCGTTGTGTTGAGTCCAGTCTTGAAATGCCCATTTACTTGTCTAATCTGGATGGCTCTCCCGTTGTGACCTCTGCCAGCTACTTCGACTACGATTATGGAATGCCCTGTAATAAATCTCGCTCTTCTCAGCGTTTGTGTCCGCCTCCATGCTCTGCGCCACGCAGAACGTTACAGGCCTACTTGCAGAGAGCGCACTGCGAAGAGACGACACGACCGACACGACAAACGGCTGAACTGTTTTTTTTTTCACCTTATGCGTTTTAAATGGTATGCCATGTTGGTTGTTGTGTGAAATTAAAGACATTGATGACAACTTGCACTTTACTATGTTTGATTCATCTTTATCTTTTTCAAAATACTCCCACACTTTTGAAGTTTTTTTAGTAGCCATTATAATCTCAGCAGATGCTGACTATGCTGTAGCATGTTCAGCTCCGCTCATTTGGATTGTGCAACTGAAGGGTGTGATTTATTAATGTGTAGTAAGGAAGATACCTATTGTTAATGCACACACATAATTTTTAAATATTTATTAACAGAAATTAGGATTTTTTTTTTTACAAAAGGCTATGTATAACGAACATAACGAACAAGACATTTCATGTAACAACTAATGCTTAGCAGCATCCTTGGGCACTCCCATGCAGTTAGAATGGTACATTCGACTATGACGGTCATAGTCGACTAGGGGGTATAGTCGACTATAGTCGAATCAGCGACTATTGCAGGTCACCCCTAATATATATATATATATATATATATATATATATATATATATATATATATATATCACTGAAATCTTGAAATTAATCTAGATTAATCTAGATTAATATGGCTCATATGCGTGCTACCCAAGTAATGATGTAAGGAATGCCACCTGATCTGTCTTAATCAACCTCACCTGCCCCTCATTACCACACCCCCTTCAGCCTTACTTAAGCACTTCACCAGCACATCTCAGTTGCGAAGTATTGCCGACTCATGCCGCGTACCAAGCCTTTCTATATCCTGTCTGCTCTCCTGTGTCCTGACCCTCGCTTACGTCCCCGACCTTGTCTCCTGCCTAATCCCTCTGTACCTCCTGACTTCTGCTCCCCCGGTATGACCCTGGACCGTCCTGACCACGCCAAGAAAACACTGTTACTGATCCTAGTATTCGTGATTCACCTGCCTGTGTTTGTACCAGCGTCTCATTTAAATAAAAGCGGTGTTCTTCCGCATTTGGATCCCTCTCTGCCTGTTCAATACGTTACAGAAATACTTCGCCTTCAAATGGATCCAGCAGAAGCAACCATCGCGACTCTCACTGAAACGGTCCGCCAACTCACGGATATCATACGGAGTCAGGGAATTAACATCGCTGCCCTTCAGGAGACTGTCCGCCTCGTCACGACCTCTGCTCCCACCTCCGTGAGTGTTCCTGCAGCAGAACCGGAACGCTACGATGGATCTCCTGATCGCTGTCGAAATTTCCTCATGCAATGCTCCATATACTTCACGTATCATCCAGCCCGGTTCCAAGCCGAGTTACACAGAGTCCACTTTATCCTGTCGTTCCTCACGGGAGTAGCAGGCGCCTGGGGTACAGCGTTGTGGGAAAGCCAGGACCCTGCCCTCCAGTCGGAGAGTCAGTTCACCGCAGTGTTCCGGGCTGTTTTTGATCATCCCGCGGACGGACGTGATGTGGGAGATCGGCTCTACGAACTCAAACAAGAACAACGCAGTGCTGCCGATTATGCTCGGGAGTTTCGTACGCTAGCTGCAGGAAGCGGTTGGAGTGAGTCTGCCTTGAAAACGGTTTTCCGCCGTGGTCTGCGCGACGACGTCCAGGTTGAACTCGCCTGTCGTAGTGAAGCCCTCACTTTATCAGAGTTTATCCAAGCGTCGATTAACGTTGACAAGTTGTTGTTGACTTACCACTCCAGTAAGACTGACGCTCCTGTCGCTACGTCTGGTGCACCACCTTCCAATGTATGTGCTCCGAGTCTTCGGATGTCAGACGAGTTCGTGCAGCTGGGCAGGTCCCCACTAACATGCCGATTGTTACTGAAGTATAGTCAAGTTAGCTTACCCGTACAAGTATCTTGGGGCGGCATAAATACTAACCTGTCTGCGTTAGTTGATTCGGGTGCAGCGGGCGATTTCATAGACCAGGACCTCGCCTACCACCTACACCTTCCCACTGTACCTATAGATCCCCCCGTGAGAGTGAATTCGCTGAATGGACAGCCTATAGGAGAAGGCGTGATTACGCTACGTACCTGCCCCGTAGAGTTGCGGGTAGGTCTGTTCCATAGTGAAATGAGAGAGTTCTTCCTCATATCCACGCCCCGAGATCCCGTCATACTCGGGTTTCCATGGCTATCAATGCACGACCCTGAAATCTCCTGGAAGAAGCGAGAACTCGTACGTTGGAATGATCATTGTCTTAGTAAGTGCATGCACCTACCACTCAGGTCCTCCTCGGTGGAAAGCCCAGACACTCCTCTCTCTGACGTCATCCCCGAGCAGTATCGCGCATTCGCTGACGTCTTCGACAAGGACAGTGCCTGTCGTCTGCCTCCTCATCGTCCCTGTGATTGCGCAATCGACCTCCTGCCTGGAGCCCCCTTACCTCGTAAGACGAAACCTTACCCTCTGTCACGCCCTGAAGATCAGGCGATGGAGTCCTACATCACCGAGGCTCTGCAGAAGGGGTTTATTCGACCATCCACCTCTCCGGTTGCTGCTGGTTTCTTTTTCATCGAAAAGAAGGATGGGGGATTACGACCTTGTATTGACTATCGTGCCTTAAACGCCGTGACGACGAAAAATGCTTACCCTCTCCCCTTTATCACAGCCTCCCAAGAGCGTCTGATGGGGGCGAATATGTTCACCAAGCTGGACTTACGCAGCGCTTACAACTTGATCCGTATTCGAGAGGGCGATGAGTGGAAGACAGCCTTTGTTACCGCCAGAGGGCACTACGAGTACTTAGTAATGCCGTATGGACTAACTAACAGCCCCGCAGTGTTCCAAGCGTTTATGGACGACATCTTCCGTGACCTGATCGATGACTTCGTGTTCGTTTACATAGACGATATCCTGATTTATTCCCCGTCTGCTTCTGAACATAGCCGACATGTCTCTGCAGTCTTGCAACGCCTTCGTAAGCATAATCTTTACGTGAAAGCGGAGAAATGTGAATTTCATCGCTCCTCGGTGACGTTTCTAGGATGTACGCTGTCCCCTGGCCAGATCTCTATGGATGCGCAGAAAGTAGAAGCTGTCTTAAACTGGCCGACCCCTCGTTCCACGAAAGAGCTGCAGCGATTCCTGGGATTCGCTAACTTCTGTCGCCGTTTCATCCGAGGATTTGGTGAGTTGGCTACCCCTCTCACGAATCTCTTAAAGGGAGGGAGGAATCGGAAATACACCTGGACTGCTGAAGAGGAACAGGCGTTCTCACTCCTCAAAAAGGCGTTCACGTCAGCCCCCATTCTGCACCTTCCTGATCCCCAACTCCAGTTCATCGTGGAAGTCGACGCCTCCACCGTTTTCGGTGGCGGCGACTCTTTCCCTGGGCTGCGTCAGTGCTTGACCCAGCGTCAGCAGCATTAGCAAACAGGTGCTTTGCGTTTAAATGGTACTTCAGACTGGTAGAACTCCTACAATAAACTAATTCCGCGTTAATTTGTGCAATTTGTTTAGGAATACACCCGAGCTAAACTATCAAGGTGAAAGTCATCAGTTTGCTTACCTATTTTGACCCAGCTCCCAACCCAACTTTAAGAATAGATTAATGGCGATATTTTTTATATCGCCCGATAAGAGTATCACATTATCGAACGCCGTTGATGCCGATAACGGCCCACCACTAATATATATATATATATATTCTGCTATTATCAAACATGGTACTATATGTTACTTTTTCTTGTACCTTTGTATGTGTTTTGATTTTTCAGTTTGGTTATGCCTCCCTCAAATTTTTTTGCACCAGCTGCCACTGACTTCAATACAAATGCAACTAAAAACTAGGAATTAGTAACTAGAATTCTACAGTTAATAGTTTTTTCTCAAGCTTCTTCATGTGGGTATCAAATCTACCTTGAATCTCAGCAGGCTAATTCTTAAATCTACCTTAAATATCCTTCTGAATTTCCTTTTGCTTCACGATCCGATGAGAAACATCTTTGTTTGCTTTTTTAAATAACGAATTAATGAACAAGTAAGGGTTTGTTGCAGGTATGGCAAGGAACCGTATCAAAACTCTATTTTGACTCATTTAAATGCTGCCATTAGAAGGTATGTAGCATGTTCTCTACACTTGGTTATCAAAATGATAGCAGTGGAAAAGGTGTGAGTGCATGGACCTTTGAATTTGAGCAAATCATTTTTTATCGTTAACCCATCTGTGCAGTTAGAACACACACACACACTAGTGATTACTAGGGGGCTGTGGATCACACGTGCCCAGAGCGGTGGGCAGCCCTAGCCCGGCGCCCGGGGAGCAGTTGGGGTTAGGTGCCTTGCTCAAGGGCACCTCAGTCATGGCCTCAGGTCTGGGAATCGAACCCACAACCCAGGTCACAAGACCAGTTCCCTACCACCAGGTCATGTCTGCCCCATATTGGAGATATTGGAAGTGTGGCGTGAGAGCGTGTGAAAACGGTCAAATGCGTGTGTCTCACGCTCAATGCGAGAGAGTTGGCAACCCTGCTGCAATATTCTGCCAGACAGCTTTTCTGGCTTTATAAATACAGGACGTGTTGCCTTTCTTCGTAATAATGTATTTATATTCCTCATACAGATGTATAAGTAGCTCCTGTTTAGCAGAAGAAAAAAAAGCTGCTCATTCCTTCAGCTCTTTCGACATTTTCTTGCCTTTTCGAATATCAATTAGTGAGGCTGTGTAAATACTGTATGCACGCGCATGATCACCGATTACAAAAGCCTGGCTTGACTTAGCGGGAACAGGTTGCATCTGGATTTCGTTAGTAGAACGGAACTAGACGGAAGTTAAATGTTTGGCTAACTCAAGCGAGGCTCACTCTAATTAGCGTCACTTTCATAAGCTCACTTCGTGAAATAGCCCCCTGGTGTATGTGTGTTTATGTTCAACCTTCATGATCCTGGTGAGTTAGTGTGTATGTGTGTATTTATATTCAACCCTAATCATTCAGGTGTGTGTGTTTATGTTCAACCTTCATGATCCTGGTGTGTTAGTGTGCGTGTGTATATGTGTATTCAGTCCTCATCATCCTGGCTCTTGGTGTGTGTGTGTGTGTGTGTGTGTGTGTGTGTGTGTGTGTGTGTGTTCACCCCTCATCATCCCTGCTGAAGTTTGTGTGGGTGTACTATACATAATGCATTAGCTACATACACTTGGACACTAAAGCTCAGCATGGCCCAATCTCAGTCTTCTCATAGACACCAACCTGATTGGAGCCCTATTGTTGTGCATTGTATCGAGTCTACAGCTAAGAAATAGCTGGGAGGCAGTGTGGCAGCAGAAGGGGGAAGGAATACAGAGATAAGACTAAATGAATGTCCTCGCCAGCACCCAACTCTCAGATGTCTGCAGTAACTACGCTTAAAGGATTCTCTCTCTCTCTCTGTCTCTCTCTCTCTCTCTCTCTCTCTCTAATTCTCTAATTTCCTGTTTGAGTCATTCACACTCTTTTTTTATCTTGATTGACTCATTTAGAACTTTACACACATGCACAAAACCCCACACACACAGCCTTACTAACACACACATGCACAAAATACACATGGGTCATTCCATGTCAAATCAACCAAAATTTGGATTGGTCCCCACTTGACCACAAAAATTGGAATGGCCTTTTTTGATATAGTGGTTTGTATGTATACAAGTTTCTAAACATACATCTTTCACACATATTCACACCTCACAAGGAAACAAGTCTAAGTTCTATGACATACTGAACAGTCCCAGGTCATTCCTTGGTATCTCGTGGCCAATGAGTTATGTTCTAAGACACCAGCATAACATTTATATTGGCAAGTGACCTTGGTGTAATAGTAATAGTGTAATGTAGCCAGGGACCACTTATATTGTTACACAGCTGAAGGTAGGTGTGATGTGTACAGATATGGGTGTGTTGTGTGCTAATGTGTGTGTGTTGAGTACACATGTGGGGGTGTTATGTACAGATGTGGGGGTATTGTGTACATATGTGGGTGTGTTGTTTACAGATGCGGGGGTGTTGTGTACATATGTGGGTGTGTTGTGTACAGATGTGGGGGTGATGTGTACATATGTGGGTGTGTTGTGTACAGATGTGGGGGTGATGTGTGCAAATTTGGGAGTGTAGGGGTGTTGTGCAAACAGCTCTCTGGAAATGAATGAATGAATGACTACAGGTAAAACTGTACACATCATTGCAGAAGGAAAGTGACATTGAGACATCTAACTGACTACCCAACACATTAAACAGGGATTCATATATTGTGTTGAAGTGTAGGGACGTTGTTTGTGTAGCACTGTGTAAACCTGCAAAGCTCAGAGAACCAGCTCATCAAAGCCACAAAGCAGACCCCATACATGTCAAATGAAAATACATTCAAAACATCAAATATATAAAAACATCACTGAGAGTGTGTGTGTGTGTGTGTGTGTGTGTGTGTGTGTGTGTGTGTGTGTGTGTGTGTGTGTGTGCGTGTGTGTCAGCGTGCACATGTGAGTGTGTGTATTAATGTGTGAGATCTGTTAATCTAGCAGTAGTCTGGCTCAGACCTGCTGGAGCTTTGCTTTTAAACCTCTGTAATTATTTGTGTGTGTGTGTGTGTGTGGGTGGGTGGGTGTGTATGTGTGTGTGTGTGTGTGTGTGTGTGTGTGATTGCACTTGCTCTGGAGATAAGATGTTTATGCATGTGATGCCTATGAATGCCACATCAGCAAATGACTCTATTTACACAGGAAATGATTTCATTTAGACAGGAAATGAACTGTGCTACACTCCTGTCACTCTCTGTGACCCCTTTAAGTGGTTCTGATTGAGCTGTCATTTTGTACCTGAGTGTGTGTGTGTGTGTGTGTGTGTGTGTGTGTGTGTGTGTGTGTGTGTGTGTGTGTGTGTGTGTGTGTGTGTATCTGTGTGTCAATAGTTGAGCTGACACACAGTAATAGCAGAGTGGCTTTCAGTAAAAGCCCCACTGATTTTGTGTTTAGTGGTTGGGTAGTGTAGGGTTGTGTAGAAATGTGTAGGGTTAAGGTTGTACAGGGTAGTGTAGGGTTGTGTAGGAATGTGTAGGGTTGTGTAGGGTTAGGGTTGTACAGGGTAGTGTAGGGTTGTGTAGGAATGTGTAGGGTTAGGGCTGTACATGGTCATGTAGGGTTGTGTAGGAATGTGTAGGGTTGTGTAGGGTTAGGGTTGTACAGGGTAGTGTAGGGTTGTGTAGGAATGTAGGGTTGTGTAGGGTTAGGGTTGTACAGGGTCATGTAGGGTTGTGTAGGAATGTGTAGGGTTAGGGTTGTACAGGGTCATGTAGGGTTGTGTAGGCTTAAAGGTTAAAGTTTTATCTATCGGGTTAGATATTCTCAGGGTGAGATTTTCTCAGTATATTCTTCTGTCACTGTCAGTGAACATCTCTGTCTCACACACACACACAAATATATATATATATGGTATATTCCGCCGAATCGGTTCCATTTCCGTCCCCAGGCAATTACATGTATAAATGGGCACAAACAATAACTGTAAAATACATTGTATTATAATTCATAATGACTTGTACATTGGCATAATGGCAAATTTAAGGTATATAATTAAAAACATTAATAAAAACGATCTAGAACACTGAAAAAAGACCATTTGTTAATGTCCCCACTCTCTAACTATACACTTTACCATGGAATATCATTATTAAAATTCTACAGAGATATTTTTTTTTGCATTGTTGTATGACTCCATATCCCATCTATACTTTAAATATATTTTTTTCATATATATTTATATCATCATATATACTTTTTCAGACCAAATGTAAGTTTTCTCCTTGTCTTTTTCTGTATATTTGATCATATTGTAAACTATGACTGAGGAGATCAATCTTAACGTGATGTCCTGTTACCTAAATTAATTCTTAGATGTAATTTGTTTATTTTTAAAATACACATTTTGGGAAAATCACTAGAATGTGCTCACTGTCCTCATGCTATTACTATAGCCACGATGTATCTATATTTCATATTTTTGCTAATTCTATGCTAAAAACTCAGTCCTGTTACTCATATAAAGAGTAACAGGACTGAGTGCCTGTAACAGGAGTGAGTAGAGGCCTCTGGTTTATTGATTTATTAGTGTGAATAGTACATACATTATGTAATACTATTTAGCCTTTTTAAAGGTTTTACATGAAATTAGTTAAGATTCAGTTTCACAATGTGGATGCAATACTTACAGGGTGCCAATCCACCACTAAGTGCTGCAGAAAAGCAGCAATGCTATCATGCTCGACGTGATGCTGACCCAGAGAGGAGAGAAAGATATTTAGGGAAGGAAAGAGAAAAATACAGGGAAGACCTAGAATCAGGCAGGAAGAAAAGCATCAATAACCTAAGTGATAGAGGAAAGCGCAGACAACGCAAAAAGTGAAGGGAAACATATCATAGCATCAAGGACAGGAAAGGTGCTCTACAACATCTCATCACCCCTCCACACAGTCCCCAGATATCATCAGCACAAGCTGGACATCCACAACCAACCACTTCCAGGTGCAGTTTATGCAATGCATCAAGTGTCCAAGAAAATGTGCAAGGGAGGATATAGGGCAAGTGTGTATATTTGTTGGAATGTGAAAATGTTGTGCATAGTGTTGCAAACATTGAAGGCAGAAATGTCAAGCAGAACTAGACTTCAGTTGTCAATAAAATGGTG
This sequence comes from Brachyhypopomus gauderio, assembly GCF_052324685.1. Lineage (NCBI taxonomy): Eukaryota > Metazoa > Chordata > Actinopteri > Gymnotiformes > Hypopomidae > Brachyhypopomus > Brachyhypopomus gauderio. The sequence continues at coordinate 37,878,843 of NC_135212.1, read as the reverse complement.
TTCCCTAGCAACAATCAAATTTTAGAATGTTTTGGAGATGCCCAATGATGTTCCACCAATTCCATCTGTGAGTGACTGGCAGACAAGGCACAGGGTCTGGTTCAAGTGGGGTGCAAAGAAGTAGTGGTGTTTATTTAATCCCCATATAGAGGCAAGAAAACTATTTACAGGAACAAACTAAGACATACAAAAAAAAAACTAAATGTGATAGTTCACAAAAGACTCAAATCAATTGTCAGTTCAATCATCAAGATACTTGCTACTTTTAGCATTACCTGCTCTGCCACCAGAAAAAAAACCTCTCTTCCCAAACAATTCACATCAGGCCTTTTATAGTCCTATCCCAGAGTGGTGTGATGTCTCTTCCTGTATTTCTGGCGAGAAATCCAACCAATAAATCATATGTGTCTTCATTTGGTTATTAACTTAAAATATCATGAAACCAATGTCCATACTTGTGTTGTGTACATCGTGGTGGAAGGCAGCTCTATCACACCATCCACCATGGGGATGCATCAGGCAGTGACCATAGCCTGAGGAGAACTGACATACAGGGATGTCAGCTGCATGTGCACAGCCAAACAAAACCTGACCTGTGACTGCTTTAATGCAAAGCATTTCAAATTCAGTCATCAGACGACTCCCATGGAAGCCATGGAAGTTCAGTGGCAAAGTCCTGAAGTTGTTGGCAAATGGTGTGTTGTGAAGTATGAGAGTGACCTATACCCGGGCATCATCATAGATATGATGAAACGCATGTTGAGCTCCGTTGCATGCACAAAATAGGGGTCAAGAGGTTTTTCTGGCCAGCATGTGAAGACGTGCTTTGGTACTTTTTTGAGGATGTTTTGTGTATTATCCCACCCCTGAGGCCAGTCACAGGTAGCTATATGGAAATTAAAAAAGAGCTCTGGGCCAGATTAGAGAAGATGTCTTAGAAAAGGCCAGAGAAGTTCACACACACACATGGCACATGTCCCTGTTACTCAGTGTTCATTCCTGTTACCCAATCTTCATTCCTGTTACTTGATTATTCTTTTAAAAAAAATAAAAGATAAACCACTTTTTTTCCAATTATGTTTGGTCCATCATTTATCTATTTGTTTAATAAATTACATGATATAAAAAAATAATAATTTCAGGTTTGAGTCTTCTTGAAAAGATCTTTTCCAAAAATATAACATGTGTGCATATATAGTGATGTTTTAGTCATAAATATAAATTATTTGAACATGTAGTCAACCATTTCTTTAAAATAAACACTTTCTTGAGGGAAAATCGAAGAAATTAGCTGACATTCATTTAAACAGGCTTTTTAAATGTCACACAAATTTTGGTAACAGGACTGAGAAAAATGTAACCATCTTCGGGTTAGAAACCTTGTAAAAAATAAAATACAGCTGTCTGAGATTAACCAATACATGTTTTGAATAGTCAAATATATGTGTTATTAGATCCAGACTTAAAAAAGATACAAAATTAAGTTTCATTTGGAAGAGTTCCAACATGCAAAATGGCACCCATTCGGTGGAATGACCCATATATATATATATATATATATATACATACATACATACATACATACATACACATACACACACACCCAAACACTCATACACACACTACATAGACACATCACATACACACAAATAATCACATATTCACAAGTATAAACACCCCAACACACACACTGACTGAAATACAAAAATCGCAGTAACATTTTCACTGGGACTGGATGTTTTACAGTTTTTTATGACTGTTAACATGCGTTTCCTAATACTTGTGATACATTTTCAAAACTCTAAACACAGCAACACATTTACCTCATACAAATAGCCAAATAGTTAATATCCTTGTCACGAAGGGCTATGCCCCCTCTCCTAGCTGTCACTCCGCTTTCCCTGTTCCTTGTGTCGGTGTTGTTCCCTGCTCCTTGATCCCGTCTTGTTGTCTGTTTCTATGGTTTTCCCACATCTGCCACGCCCGTGTCGTTATTGTCTTCACCTGTTTCTAGTTTAGTCCCATGTATTTATAGTCCTTGTATTTCCCATGTCGGTATCGGTTGTTTTGTGTCTTGGTTCCGTTTGCCTTACGCCGTTGCTGTTTTGTCTTCATTGTGAGTATTCGTAGTTCAGCGTGTGTTTCTGCCTAGTCGTTGTTTCTGCTGCCTTGTTTTGTTCCTCATGCCATCATGCCTGTTTACCTGTGTTAATCGGATTGCCCCCCCCCCCCCCCCCGTTATGACCCGTGCTTGTTTCGATGACCACGAATATGGTATTCCCTTGAATTAATCTCGCTCTCCTCAGCGTTTGTGTCCGCCTCCTCGCTCCGCAGTGCGAGCTGCATACAATCCTGTTCAAAAGCGCATTCGCTTAACTAAATACCAAGTCTGCATTTCACAATGCAAACAAAGTTTTCTCTTTATACACCAATTTGTTAAAACACAGCAGACCTTGTTCAGTATCCAATCATTCTTTCAAACACTAGCACAGATTCTCTATTCGAGATGAACATAGTCAAACACTGCACAACCACTGTCAAAAAACTAACATTTGATGGCAATACAGAAACAGTATTACATGTAATATTTTACTCTCTCCCAGCAAACAACAGACATTTTACAGTAACATCTGTTGTTTTCTTAGTCAGTTGATTTTTACTGTAATCCGCTTCATTTGGATTTTTTTTCCAAATATACATTTTTGGCAACATACTCATACACAATGAGTGATATTTACTGTTAGGTACTATATGGAATGTAGATTAGACAAAAAAGCAGTCAGTAACATTTTTGTAGTAAAGGTTATATTTTACTGTATTAGGAACATTACTGTAAATTGTGGCCTAACCCAAAAAATAATTACTGTAATTGTAAACATAATTAGCCATGGTCCCATATGGGTAAAAATACACATATACAAAAAAGTCACACAAGGGGGAAAAAAACAATACAAATACATACAAAACTGAACAGTCTTGTTACATGTAATCTAAACAGTCTTCAGCAGTTGGCCACATGTTTTCATGCACATCACATCTGATGTTGGCCCTTGCCATGCACCTGGGATAGAAAAGCTTGGTATCCCTTATTCACCCCTGGCAGTCTTCAGCTGAAATGTCTCTGCAGTCGGGATCCAGTGCATCCAGGAGGGACATTTGGTCATGGGGTCGATGATCATACACCTTCCACCTCCAGACTGAAAAAAGTTCCTTAGTGGGGTTGAGGAAAAGCGAGATGGGCGGGAGGAAATGGGACATCACTCTTGGATGGTCTATAAACCAGTTTGAGATTATATGAAAATGACAAAATGCTACATTGTCCCATCACAAATGTCCTCGTGTTTCCTCCCACCTGTTCCCTTTCTGCTTCTGGATCCAGTTGTTGGTAGAGTTCATTCAAAAACGAAAGAAGGAGGTCACTGTTATAGGGACCAATCTGGCATTTGTGAAGGACCAAACCAGCACTTGAGATTGCAGGACAAATTGTTATATTTGCTCCTCTCTGACCTGGTACATTACTGTACCTCATTTTATTTCATTGATCTATATGTGCAAAAATGTGTATTACAGTAATAGCTTTTCAGCTGCCTTTGTTTTTGCAGAACTTTGCATTTTATACAATATTTAAGGTTTTGAACCTTAGGTTTTCATTTTTGACATGCTGTGTGCAAGCATTTGTAAATAAGACAAAAATGATCCAGAATTTTGTTATTGGATAACCTTGTGTGTATAGAAAATTTAAGCATTATAGAAACATGTAAAATGACTGCATTTTGTGCAAAAACAACATGAATTGTAATAATTGTATAGCCACTGAAGACTGATGTTGTGTTCACTGTGTTTAGAGTTTTGAAAATGTGACTGCAGTCGTAAAAAACTGTATTTTGACTGGTTTGGAAGGAAGGGTTTGGGTTTGGACCCATCCTTCTTGTTCAGACACACACTGCACACACGATGTTTCTCTTCATTTATCTTATTAATTTGGTTTCTTACTCTTCCTAGTAGTCTTAAGAACGACTTTTGTATCTGCAGGTCTGGATGTGTGTTTATCTCTGCTGATCTTTACACAGCCTGACAATAATGAAGTGCAGGTTTAGATCTGATACTTATGAGCTACTTCTTTATATTTGAAACAGTAGCGGTCGTGTTCCAAACCTCACACACACTCCCTGTCTGCCCCGCTCTCTAGGGAGGAAATGGAGTAATTTATCACTGTGCCGCCTCAGGGTATTACATACACAGCCCAGCGTGCCGGACTATTGTTCCCCTGTGGCAGATGGGTTGGCCGCTCTGCACCAATGGTTTAGACCCCCCCCCCCCCCCCCGAAAAAAAACACACACAGACAACACCCCCCCCCTCCACACACACACACACAGCCCCCCTCCACACACACACACACACACATACAGCTTCTGCCCCCTGCTCTCCAGCACCACCACCCCCCCCCACACACACACACACAAAAACCTCAATTTCTGATAATGCTCACTGCTCCCCAACAGCCCCCACACCCCTCCCATCTGATAGTGTCCCACCACTCCTAAAACACAGCCTCTGTCTCACATGCACATACACACACACACATGTAGATGTGTTGTATTCACACACATACACAGGGTTGTTCACATGCAAAGCATGTAGAGGTGTTGTCTACACACACAGTATTTAGAGGTGATGTCTACACACACACCAGAAGGACAGCTAACATCTACACACAGTGTGTAGAGATATTGCAGACCTCTGCATTCATGGACTTTTTAAGCCAGTTTGTTATGTCTGTGCAGGTGTGCAAACGTAAGTGTGTCTGTACATATTTGTATGTGTGTATTATGTATGTGTGTGAGTTGTCAGCCATTCTGCTGTGTCTTGACCAGTGATGGCTTAGTTACCTTGAACACATAATCTGATTTCTGATTACTGATTACTTTACTATCAGGTTACTAAGTAACTGGTCCTGACTTGTGTTTCCTGGCATCAGTTTTACCAGCAGTGATTGTATTTAAAGCTAAGAGACAAACTTCACTTCCACAGACTCAACACCTCCCACGTGGTGAGCTGCCTTCATGCCAGAAAACACCCCTCCACCACCACCAAAACCCACATCACCCCCACCACCACCACCACAAACACCTCCCCAACCTCCCAATTTTTCCCTAACACTAGTGTTACAGGGTTTACCCAAACCCTACTGTTATATTGTTTACCCTAACCCTTCTGTTACTGGATTTACCCTAACCCCACTGTAACAGGGTTACCCCTAACCCTACTGCTACAGGGTTTACCCTAACCCTACTGCTACAGGGTTTACCCTAACCCTACTGGTACAGGGTTTACCCTAACCCTACTGTTGCAGCGTTTACCCTAACCCTACTGCTATAGAGTTTACCCTAATCCTACATTATAGGGTTTACCCTAGCCCTACTGTTACAGGGTTTACCCTAGCCCTATTGTTACAGGGTTTACCAAAGCCCTAGTGATACAGGACTGAAGCAGGATGCTTCAGACCTACATTGGTGACTAATGACGTTGTTTCCAAGGTGTGCATGTGTTATTGGTCTAATGTGTGCATGTGTTGTTATTACAGTTTTTTGCAGACTCTAAGACCCAAAAAGTCATACTTATAGCACAATTTTGGAACTAACCCATGTAGCCTATCTATTGACCTGGTGCGCTAAACCTTAAGCACATCCTTTGCCTTACCCTCATTTAGAAATTGAAACAAACACCTTTTTGCAAAACATTAAACACAGTTCTTCACATAAGACACAACATTCAAAAATGAAAATCATGTGTTTCTTTTGGAAAACACTGCCGCACAACTGCTACACTCACCTACCAAAATCCATACCCAGTCCTCACAGGTTACAAAACTTCTAGCCAATTTTTCCAAATCTTTAGACATCAAAGCCTAATTTGTAATTAAAGAGGCCACAAGTTGCAAATCCTGGTTTGCACATCAATGGAGTCCAATGCTACATAGAGATGATGATGAAGAGTATGAGAATAAGGAAGATGATGAGCAACCATAATGGATGAGATCAGAGCCACTCTAGTTGACCATGTGGTCAAGCATGCGTTGGGTTTTCTGGAGGCAAAGGGTCCAACCTTATCTGTGCTGCTACACTGTAGCATCATCCAGACATTTCAAAATGAGAATAGATAAGTAGACCTATCCTCTATACATACTAAATCATGTACTAAACTACCCCTTGCTGAGGGACGAAGGCGGCTATCCACCTCAGAACAGAAAGACACCACGATCAATATGGTCACAACAACTGCATACATTTCCAACAACTACAACAGCACATCATTACTGACAATGTCACCATCAGCAACATGCATTCTGTGAGTCTATTCAGACTGGGCCAGTGACATTGTGAAACAACTGCACCATGAATTTGCCACTCATCATCATGCCACTCTTGGTCCCTACAACACTGTGCACATCATCACCTTCTTCAACACAGAGAACAACATACTCATCACTCATCAATATCCATCACTAGGGGGATGCACCAGAACAGTCCAGGTTTGTTGTCGTCTAGGACAACATAAGTTTGCATCGGTCTGCTCACGTACAAACTGGTTTACTGAACAGCCACGATTTGTTGTGCTTCACCTCCACCAAACTCTCCATTGCTGTTGAGTTATTTTTGGCATGGAGGTGGTCGCTAACAACACCTATGCAAATCCATTCAGCAGGTGATGGAGGAAGCTTGAGATTATTTTATCTTTGTTTTTGTTTTTTTGTTGTCCATGTGTTTACAGTATATACAGCATTTGTTGCTGTAGTGTTCATGCAAAACCAAAAAACCTTCCCCTTGTAATTGTGTTTTACTTTATGGTGTAAATGTACTGAATATGCAGAAATAGCCTCAATATTTGAGAATATTCATGTATATGTGAGACCTCTGGCAGACCTTCACAGGAGACTGCAAACTAAACACTCAAACACATGGTAGTAGTGTTTTCCATTTGTCACATCAGTGTGTAGTCACATATATGAAAGGCTAATCATCTGATATTTGTGTTTAGCGTTTAAATGCAATAATATGGTTTTGGCAAGAGAGAAGTGTTTGATTTTTCCAAAAGTGTGAGATGTTTTGTCTGTTGTGTGTGTGTAGCATTGGCTGCTGTGTGTTAACGTTTGACAAAAAGAGAAATAGTTTCAGAAATTGGGTCTTAACGTCTGCCAAGAACTGTAATGAGGACGCTCAACTGGATGAAGCCATTTATTTCCTGCACATGGACTGATAAACATTTAGGGTTGGAATCCCGTATGGAGTCTGCCTGCAGCAGTGAAAGTCTCTTCCAGCAGCTTGCTCTAGGCTTTACTACTGTGTACAAACTTTTACTGAACTTAGTATCACAGTATGGGGTAAGTTGAAAAATGAACTCCAAAGGGACAAATATATTATCTATGAAAATATTCAAATAGATTACAACTCCGACATTCTGCATATAATGAAAACATTGCTTCATCCATCTTCTCATACAAACGAAGAAGTTCACCCTGTGGCCACTACTGGTACTGCTCATGGAATGCAGTCATGACGTTCCAGGCTGCTCGCTCTGCTAGTGGAGCCACGAGGTAAACAGTGAATGTACACAATGCAAACAAACAACTATAAATCTAATATATGACTTATATAAAATAGTGCAAAAACGACTTTTTATAACTTATCTCAGTGCCGGCGCCACGGAGGGGTGGCGAAAGTAAATAATATGACCCATTTATTTTACAACAATCACTACATGGCGCCCCCTCGCTCGCTCCTCACTCAACAACTTACGTTCGCCGCCACAACCCCCCACCCCCTCCCCTCAACAACTTACGTTCGCCACCCCGAAATTTTCTGACGCCCCCTCACTGGATATGTTCTGGCGCCGGCCCTGCCTGCAGGAGTGAAATTCTGTTACAGCGGTACAGGCCAAGTACAAAATAAAAGTCTCGAACCATTTATGCAGGATTTATTACAAAATGAAATGACCAATCTATTAACACTGTTATGTATATATATATTTATGGGCTTTTATATAACGGTGTTAATAGTGTGTGTGCATAGAGTGTGTGTGTGTGTGTGTGTGTGTGTGTGTGTGTGTGTGTGTGTGTGTGTGTGTGTGTGTGTGTGTGTGTGTGTGTGTGTGCGTGTATTCTATTTTCTGATGGCAGGTCAGGCTGAGCTCAGTCAGCCATGAAATCAGGCTGCAGGAGGATGTTGTCATAGAGACAGAGAGAGACAAAGAGGGAAAGAGAGAGAGAGAAGGGAGAGAGAATGTAAAGGAAACAATGTAAAACAAAGAGTAGCATGCAAAAACATAAATGTAGGGCAATTCTGTGTGTGTCTGAGAGAGAGAGAGAGAGAGAGAGAGAGAGAGAGAGAGAGAGAGAGAGAGAGAGAGAGAGAGAGAGAGAGAGATTACATCACCAGTGGTGTCTGATCTTTGTAGCATTTGACTGGGATGGACACCTTCTAAAAAAAAAGATATGCAAAAATACATACATAAAATAATAATAATGCCTAACCCCATCTTAATCCTTAATGATAGTTTGAACACATCATTTTTATATGCTCTCTCATATATACTTTACACATGAGTAAAGAAATACAAAACGTAAAACCAACATGCCAAACCAAATGCTGAAAATAAGTGTGTAAACAAAAAATGAAGAGAGAGAGAGAGAACTGTGCTGGCTTATCATTCCAATTAAAAACGTTTATTTCAAACCATCATAAAATCCTGATTCATTACATCATGTTAACTTGTAGAGGTAAGCATCACAATGACCCCCTGTACTTCTAGACAAAGATTGACCTCCGTGCTTCTAGACACAGAATGATCTCCGTGCTTCTAAACACAGAATGATCTCCGTGCTTCTAGACACAGAATGACCTCCATGTTTCTAAACACAGATTGACCTCCGTGCTTCTAGAAGGATGTTTGTGTTCGGTTTTAGTCAGCTGCTCTTCTGCTTGTGCCCTGGACCTCAGCCCAGCCTGAACCCAGTCCATCATTTCAGTCCTCATTAAACGCTTCATATGCTGTTACGCCTCATCAAAAGTAGCAGACTCATCTTTTACACCCGCCATCCTGAGGGGGATGCAGGGAGGGGGATAGTGAAGACAAAGGGAAAATCTGAGAGAGAGAGAAAGGTTATACAGCCTACAGCCTAAACAAAAAGGGAGATGTTGAAAGAATGGGTAAGGGATCATAAAGAATGGGTAAGAGTTTGTAAGCTGCACAAGCCCTGAAGTGTAAAACCCTGCGGTCCAATTCAGTGTGAGTTTGCTAAGGAAACTGTGAATCAGCCTTTAGGCAAATCTGAAGGTGAAGTTCTCATCCAGGCACAAAAACCTCCTTTAGGTTCAAAATGAAACGGAGAGCAGCCACTGAATATGTTCTGATGTCTCATTGCTACAGCGCTGCACACCTACAGGGGTTTGTACCTGTAACGCTGGTGCCTGAAGACACAGTGGTTCCATACCAGTACAACTCTGGGATTTCTTAATGATCTGTGTAATGTCCCTATTTTAGACTTTGACCAGTGATGATGAGAGCTCGTTTTTCTGCAATGGTGCTGACGCTATGATTTGATTTTGGGTATTGAGCACATTGAGTAACAGAGGTCATATGTGACACTGACACCTTCCTACACACAGACATACAGTACTGACACCTTCCTACACACACACACACACACACACACACACAGCACTGACACTTTCCTACACACATATACACAAACACAACACTGACACCTTCCTACACACACACAGCACGACATTTGTCCAGCACCCAGCGCACGTGAGTGAGGGGCCAATCTATCCTGGCCTGATGTTTCATATGCAGATGCTGCCAGATCCTATGCATAAAGAGTGGCTGTGGGGTTAGGGTTAAGGGTTAGAGGTGAGGGTTATGAGTGAGGGTTAGGGTTTAGGGCTAGAGGTGAGGGTTATGAGTGAGGTTTAGGGTTTAGGGTTAGAGATGAGGGTTACGAGTGAGGGTTAGTCTTTATGTGTTTAGGTTTATAACAAAGGTGGTATAACGAACCTTACGCACACTGGCTCACTAGCTTGTTGGGGTAAGCTTGGGAAGGATGATAGGGATCCTGTTGGGGATAGGATGGAAATTGGGATTGGGAGAGGAGGGATGCAGGATGGTGAAGACCAGGGTGAGGGAAAGAGTCCAGGTTAGTGTTGAGGTTATGAAAGGTGTCAGAAAGGGATTAGGGTTGGGGTTAGGGAAGGGGAAGTTTATGGTTGGGGTTAGGGAGGGGTTATGGTTGGGATTAGGGAGGGGGGAGGGTTATGTTTAGGGAGGGGGGAGGTTGTGGGTTAGGGTTGAGGAGGGTTGGAGTAATAGTTAAAGAGAGGGGGGCAGGTTATGGTTAGAGTTAGGGGAGGGGTTATGGTTAGGGTTAGGGAAGGGGAAGGTTATGGTTAGGGGAGGGGTTGAGGTAAGGTTTGGGGAAAGGGGAGGTTATGGTTAGGGTTAGGGGAGGGGTTATGGTTGGGATTAGAGAGGGGGAGGGTTATGGTTAGGGTTAGGGGAGGGTGAAGATTATGGTTAGGGGAGGGGTTGGGGTAAGGTTTGGGGAGCGGATAGGTTACGGATAGGGTTAGGGGAAGGGTTTTGGGTTAGGGTTACACACAGACACAGAACAGATTGGGGGGCCAGACTAATGATATCTCTCACTGGATCTGACTCCAGTCACTAAAGAGGTTGTAGCAATCGCCCTGCAGATCGAATGATACTTAAATAGTAATGAGCAACCTGCAACCTTTCTGTCTGTCTAAGATGTGGCTTTCCTTAGTTTGCAGTAGTCTTTCACATTCTGGTATTGTCATAGATGTGAGTAACCCTAGTGGGTAAGGGGATTGTGCTGGTTTACACAAAAAACTAGAATCAAACATGGACAGGAAGGCATCTGTGAGTCCACTTTGAGATGAGAGTGTTTGTGACAGGAGTGTGCGAGTGTCTGCATGTGTGCACATGTGCATGTGTGTGTCTGCCAGTGTGTTAGTGCATGTGTGTGCCTGCCAGTGTAGGTGTGCATGTGTCTGTCAGTGCGTTTATGCCAGTGTGTTTGTGTGTGTGTACATGTGCTCACACAGAGACAGACACATGCAGACACACGTGTAAGAAAATGCACACACAGACAGAGGTCTATAATCCAGGTTCAGAAAGTAAAAGTCCTCGCCAGGATTTTGCTCAGGCTTCCTGGATTGTGTTGATTCCACTAATTTTACCTGGATTGCACTAATTAGAAAATCTAGCAAGCTTGAGCAAAATCCTGGTGAGGACTTTTACTTTCTGAACCTGGATTATAGACCTCTGCACACAGACATAATGCCTGTTGACAGCAGTGATCTGCCTGAGATAGAAAAATCATGTGTGCACCTGCAACTATGGTTGGTGGAAGAAAAAAAATCTACCAGCCACTTCAAGTTTTTACCAGCCACCATTTTGTAATCACAATTTTGTCTTACTTTTGGTTTTCCATTTTTTTTTTTTTTGGTTTTTAGTTTTCTGTATCAGACTTGAACAATGTACCAAAATTCATAGTCTCTGTGACTCTGGAATCAGCATTTAAAACACTCATACATCTACTCCATAAATCTATACCAGCTAGTTACCTACATAGCGATAGCTACGACAAAGCTGCATCCTAAACTACTAAACTATGAGTAATACTCTACTACAGTACTACTGTATTACTGTACTACTGGAACAGACATATCAGCATCATTTCATTTTGATAAAGTGGAGTCCACTTGCTATAACATTTGCTAGCTAGTTAATTAACGCAAACTGCCAGCTACTTAAGGTAAATTTGACAGCTAGCTACTTAACGATCCTATAGGTGGATGCAGCAGCCATAAATTTGTAAAACATATCCAAAAAAGGTTTAGGATGCAGCTTCACTGTATCCATGGCTATGTAGATAACTAGCTAGATGTAGATTTATGCAGTGTTTTCATCAGGGCTCTCAAGTCTCACGCATTGAGCGTGAGAGCCCTGGTTTTCATTCATCTAGGTAACTAGCAGGGTTGCCAACTCTCACGCATTGAGCGTGAGACACACGCATTTGACTGTCTTCACACGCTCTCACGCCACACTTCCGATTTGTCACTCCAAAAAAAATAATCTAGTTTATTTACCTCTGATCCATATCTATGATTCAATGAGTTACTAGTTCGCTCTGGCTCCAACCACTGGCGATCGATTGATCGCTATATAATACTTAATTTGTGTCCATTTTACACTGCCCCGGTCAACAACTTACGTTCACACACCCCCCCCCCCCCCCCCCCTCAACAATTTACACTCGACACCTCCTCCAGGTTCAAATCTCACTCAAAACAATCTTGAAAAGTTGGCAACCCTGAACTAGCTACATCTGAATTCCTGGATTTCTATATGGAATAAATTTGCGAATATTGTTTGTTTTGGCCATTAGTATTTAAGCTGCATTAGCTAACTAACCATCTGTAATTTCAGATTCACAATGAAGTTGAAGTTTGGAATGCTGATCAACGTTTCTTTGGATTTGAGTGATAAATGTTATCATCTGTGCTAACCATGACATCTAATTGTTAATAAATCCCAGCAGTCTGGGATATCCAACATGTCTCATGCATGGGTAAGATTGGCAGCCATAACCGTGCAGCATCTGATATAATACTACTAGATATTATGCTCAATTACATGCATGCATAGGCTCAAACTGAAATGGCACACTTATGCAGTACGCACTAGATTTCAATACAATACATTCTGCTCAACCGTTCTTCCAGTAGGCGACTGGGCAGTATGCATACAACCTCGGAAATATTATGTCTGCCATTTTACCTATGTCATATGACACGAGGTCACACGATCATAGTTAAATACTCCAGCTGAATCATGGGATAAGACAGTGTGCTGCAATCATATACTTCAAAATGGCTCCTGATTCAGTAAGCCAGTATCACTGCCCGATTTGAACCGGAAACCTGCTACTTTGAATGCTCTCTGCCTCTCATGTCCACATTGTTAACCCACCACTGTGGATTGTGATTTGATCATTTTACTCACATTTGGCTAGTGACAGGTGCTAATTCCCCAACATGATTTTAAGTAATCAACAAAAATACAAAAATCTGAACAGGCTCATAAAACCCTTTTGTTGCATGGCAGAGCCCCCACCTGAGAGTTAAGGAATATCAGAGATGAATTTAATACCTCAGTACACTTCAAGGGTTTTGTCCATTGTTTAATACAGCATTGAACTCATTAAAGGTGTGTTAGACTGGCAAACTATATTTCCCTTTGCAAAGTTGAATAAGGAGAGTTCATTACATAGAACTGATGTCCTGTGCCCCTCAAACTTTCAACATGCGTAATTCAATGTCCTTAATTATGTAGAAGTGTACAAATCCAGGATGTGAACGGGATGCACTTTTCACTCCCTTCCCAAGGAGCCAGCTGTCAGTAGATGTGGTTAATCTGTCAGTAGGCGTGGTTGATCTGTCAGTAGGTGTGGTTGATCTGTCAGTGGGTTAGGGTTGATGTGACATTTGGCATGGTTGATCTGTCAGTGGGTTAGGGTTGATCTGTCAGTGGGTTAGGGTTGATGTGTCAGTGGGTTAGGGTTGATGTGTCATTTGGTATGGTTGATCTGTCAGTGGGTTAGGGTTGATGTGTCATTTGGCATGGTTGATCTGTGATGGGTTAGGGTTGATGTGACATTTGGCATGGTTGATCTGTCAGTGGGTTAGGGTTGATCTGTCAGTGGGTTAGGGTTGATGTGTCAGTGGGTTAGGGTTGATGTGTCATTTGGCATGGTTGATCTGTGATGGGTTAGGGTTGATGTGTCATTTGGCATGGTTGCTCTGTCGATTAGTGTTGCCACCTGTCCCGGTTTTCCCGGGACTGTCCCGGTTTTCACGTGCCTGTCCCGGTTTGTCCCGGTTTTTCTTCTTTTTAATATTCGGTCCCGGCAAAAAAACTAGGTTAGTTCAAACCACGATTCAGACTGTTTCTGCACACTTTAAATCAGTTTTTTTTTTCTCGCTGTGTCCATTTTAAACCCCTCCATTTGGCATGGTTGATCTGATGATGGGTTAGGGTTAGCCCTACACAACTACATCACTTACCCTAACTCTAACTGTAATATAGCAGGTAACATTAGCTATGAGGGTTAGAGTTAGCCCTACACAACTACATCACTAAACCTAACTGTAATATAACAGGTAACATCTGTCTAGCTAGCTAGATAATACGATGTATCATGTATATCATGTATTATTTACATGGAGATTCATTGTATTCTCTTGCCCTTGTATTTTTTGACTGTTTACGTATTCTCATTTTGGAATGTCTGGATGATATGACAGTGTAGCAGCACAGATTAAGCTGGACCCTTTGCCTCCAGAAAACTCAACATATGGTTATGACCACATGGTTATGACCACATGGTTCACCGCTGATCTCATGCGTTATGATTGCTCATCATCTTCATCTATCTCATCCACTTCCTCATCATTTATGTGCCGTATTGGACTCCACTGTTGTGACCGAACCCTGACCCTAAACCTGTATGCTCCATGGTTCTTCTCTCACAATTAGCTGGGATTGATTCTGTGTTCCTGTGTGAACTGTTGGGTCTCTGCTAGGGCTCTGTTTGGGGTTCTGCTGGGGCTCTGTTAGGTCTCTGCTGGGTCTCTGTTTGGGGCTCTGTTGGGGCTCTGTTTGGGGCTCTGTTGGGTCACTGTTGGGGCTCTGTTTTGGGCTCTGTTTGGTCTCTGCTGGTTCTCTGTTTGGGGCTCTGTTTGGTACTCTGTTAGGTCTCTGCTGGCTTTCAGTTTGGGTCTCTGTTAGGGCTCTGCTGGGTCTGTTTGGGGCTCTGTTTGGGACTCTGTTAGGTCTTTGCTGACATTCAGTTTGGGTCTCTGTTAGGTCTCTGCTGGGTCTCTGTTTGGGGCTTTGTTGGGGCTCTGTTGGGGCTCTGCTGGGTCTGTTTGGGGCTCTGCTGGGTCTGTTTGGGGTTCTGTTGGGTCTCTGCTGGGGCTCTGTGGGGGCTCTGTGGGGGCTCTGTTGGGGCTCTGTTTGGGTCTCTGTTTTGGGCTCTGTTTGGGGCTCTGTTTGGGGCTCGGTTGGGGCTGTTGGAGCTCTGTTTGGGTCTCTGTTGGGGCTCTGTTTGGGTCTCTGTTGGGGCTCTGTTTGGGGCTCTGTTGGGGCTCTGTTTGGACTCTGGGTCTCTGTTGGGGCTCTGTTAGGTCTCTGGTGGCTCTGTTTGGGTCTGTTAGGTCTCTGCTGGGTCTGTTTGGGCCTCTGTTTGAGCTCTGTGGGGGCTCTGTTGGGTCACTGTTGGGGCTCTGTTTTGGGCTCTGTTTTGGGCTCTGTTTGGGGCTCGGTTGGGGCACTGTTGGGGCTTTGTTTGGGGCTCTGTTGGGGCTCTGTTGGGACTCTGTTTGGGTCTCTGTTGGGGCTCTGTTTGGGGCTCTGTTTGGGTCTCTGTTGAGGCTCTGTTGGGACTCTGGGTCTCTGTTGGGGCTCTGTTTGGTCT
Organism: Brachyhypopomus gauderio; assembly: GCF_052324685.1. NCBI lineage: Eukaryota > Metazoa > Chordata > Actinopteri > Gymnotiformes > Hypopomidae > Brachyhypopomus > Brachyhypopomus gauderio. Next base: position 37,863,286 of record NC_135212.1, on the reverse strand, counting down.
CTGCTGGTTCTCTGTTTGGGGCTCTGTTTGGTACTCTGTTAGGTCTCTGCTGGCTTTCAGTTTGGGTCTCTGTTAGGGCTCTGCTGGGTCTGTTTGGGGCTCTGTTTGGGACTGTTAGGTCTCTGCTGGCATTCAGTTTGGGTCTCTGTTAGGTCTCTGCTGGGTCTCTGTTTGGGGCTTTGTTGGGGCTCTGCTGGGTCTGTTTGGGGTTCTGCTGGGGCTCTGTTGGGGCTCTGTGGGGGCTCTGTTGGGTCTCTGTTTTGGGTCTCTGTTTTGGGCTCTGTTTGGGGCTCGGTTTGGGGCTCGGTTGGGGCTGTTGGAGCTCTGTTTGGGTCTCTGTTTGGGTCTCTGTTGGGTCTCTGTTGGGACTCTGTTTGGGTCTCTGTTTGGGGCTCTGTTTGGGTCTCTGTTGAGGCTCTGTTGGGACTCTGGGTCTCTGTTGGGGCTCTGTTTGGTCTCTGCTGGTTCTCTGTTTGGGGCTCTGTTTGGTACTCTGTTAGGTCTCTGCTGGCTTTCAGTTTGGGTCTCTGTTAGGGCTCTGCTGGGTCTGTTTGGGCCTCTGTTTGGGGCTCTGTTTGGGACTCTGTTAGGTCTCTGCTGGCTTTCAGTTTGGGTCTCTGTTAGGTCTCTGCTGGGTCTCTGGGGCTTTGTTGGGGCTCTGTTGGAGCTCTGCTGGGTCTGTTTGGGGTTCTGTTGGGTCTCTGCTGGGGCTCTGTTGTGGTTCTGTTAGGGCTCTACTGGGGCTTTGTTGAGGTTCTGTTGGGTACAGGTGAGTTTATGGGAAAAGCAGAAGGGAAGATGCAGTCACCATGGAGACAGTGAGGAAGAAATAAAAAACAGGCACCAGGAGAGCAGCTGTGTGTGTGTGTGTGTGTGTGTGTGTGTGTGTGTGTGTGTGGGTGTGTGTGTGTGTGTGTGTGTGTGTGTGTGTGTGTGTGGGCTGGGGTTAAGAGCATGTTTGTGTATGTGTGCGAAATGGGTTAGGGTTGTGAATGTGCGTGTATGTGTGAGTGTGTGAATGCACGAGTGTGTGAATGTGCAGTGGAGAAGGACTGAGCAGTCTGGACTAAGTATTACTCTGAAGATCATGATTATGCCCTTCAACTTGTCAGGAAAGAAAAAAGAGAGGTGTGTGTGTATGTGTGTGTGTGTGTGTGTGTGTGTGTGTGTGTGTGTGTGTGTGTGTGTGTATGGTGATTGTGTGTGCATTAAGCCATGTAGTCCCAGAAACCCATGAGAACCCTCAATGTCCTTGCACAATTACAGATTTTTATGACTGCTAACATGCGTTTCCCAATACTTTTCAAACATACATTTTCAAAACTCTAAACACAGCAACACATTTACCTCATACAAATAGATAAATAGTTAATATCCTGTTCAAAAGTGCATTGAACAGAATATTATCTTGACTAAATACCAACTCTGCATTTCACAACGCAAACAAAGTTTTCTCTTTATACACCAACTTTGTTAAAACAAGCAAACCTGGTTCAGTATCCAATCATTCTTTAAAACACTAGCACAGATTCTCTATTCGAGATGAACATAGTCAAACACTGCACAACCACTGTCAAAAAACTAACATTTGATGGCAATACAGAAACAGTATTACATGCAATATTTTACTCTCTATCAGCAAACAACAGACATTTTACAGTAACATCTGTTCAGTTCATTTTTACTGTAATCTGTTTCATTTTGACTTTTTTCAAATGTGCACATTTTTGGCAACATACTCTCTACACAATGAGTGATATTTACTATTAGGTACTATATGCAGGGGTGGAAAGTAACGAATTACATTTACTCACATTACTGTAATTGAGTGCTTTTTATGAGTAATTTGTAATTTACTGAGTAGTTTTTGAAATATGTCATTTTTACTTTTACTCGAGTAAATTTTGACCTAAGTAGTTTTAGTTTGCTACATTTGAACCCCCTCACGTTACTGAGTAAAAAAATATTGATTGTGAAAAATTAAATGCGGGCAGAAATTAAACTTCTGAGTCCTGGAACTGAAAGTCAATTGCGTTGTCAGGGCTGGCTCGGTTGCCGCTCCTCCTAACAACACTAGAGGCACTAGAGGCACCTCTAGTCCTAGACTCTCCAGGCGCAATCAGCAGTGATCCGTTTTAGCTGTCTTCTTAAGGAAGCTTAGTGAAACGGATCACTGCTGAATCGTTTTGGCTCGCCTTCACGTCCTCAGCCCTTTCTCTGTGATCTCTGGTTGCGTTTCTTGTGTTTAGGTGTCCCTGAACTTTGCATGTTATACAATATTTAAGGTTTTGAACCTTAGGTTTTAATTTTTGACATGCTGTGTGCAAGCATTTGTAAATAAGACAAAAATTATCCAGAATTTTGTTATTGGATAACCTTGTGTGTATAGAAAATTTAAGTATTACGGAAACTGCATTTTGTGCAAAAACAACATGGTGTACTAATTTTATAGCCCATGAAGACTGATGTTGTCTTCACTGTGTTTAGAGTTTTAAAAATGTGACTACAGATTGTACAAAAGGATGTTAGCAGTTGTAAAAAACTGTAAAAATATACGAACAGACAGAAAAAGTGTGTGTGTGTGTGTGTGTGTGTGTGTGTGTGTGTGTGTGTGTGTGTGTGTGTGTGTGTGTGTGTTGGATGACCATTTATAAGCCTGGATTCATGTGTGAAAAGTATTCAAGTATTGTGTTTGTAATAGTGTAGTGTTTATAATAATGTTGTTTGTGATAGCATTGTGCTTGTAATAGTGTTGCTTTTGTATATAATGTTGCTTTTGTATAGCATTGTGTTGATATAGTATTTATTATTTTTCCTGTTGATTTACCTGTTACCTGAAGTGTTGCGGAGTTTCCTTGCATACCTGATTGGTCAACTGCAGTTATTCCTTCAACGATTGGTCATTCTGGTTTTTGTGTGCAGGTACGGCGGCTCAGGGTGGCCCTCTGGTGGCAGCATTGCCGGTGCAGGGTCGGCCACTGCAGACGCCTTTGGAGCTCAAGAACTTTCTGCCATTCCGACTCAGTGGCTCCTCCCCTCTCAGCCTGTTCCCCAACTTCAATACTGTGAGTCTGATGAAGACACAATATTTTTGTGTTCATCTATATATATGTACTATATAACTATATGTAATCTTAGTTTCATGAAAGGACTGTTCCTTAAATGTAAATATTCCTTATATTTAGAAATACTTATATATATTCTATGACTTTATTTAGACATTATGACTGATGCAGAAATAGGGGGTCACAGTCACAACTGTGTCATCTGTGACTTTACATTCAGACTGGGGTTGAAATTGGTGGTCACAGTCACAGCTGCATGTATGTGTGCTTTGCTGCTCTGTGCAGCCCACTATGCTATAAACAGTGTGAACTCTGCCTACCGTCTGTGTACTCTACATTCTTTCTGCATTGTGCTCACATAATGATAAAAAACCCTCACACACAAACACACTCGCAAATATGCTGAGAGTTATAATCCTTGTCCAATCAGATAAGAGAGAGAAAGAGAAACACAGGAATGATAAATGTACCTATTTTGGTTTCAGAGTATCTGTCAGTGGAGTTGTCTTTCCTCACCTTTGTCTTATGTTCTTGTATGTGTTCTGAGTGTGTTCGGCGTGTTGTGTGCAGTGATGTCAGTAATGCGTTACTCTAATCTTACCACTTTTTTCAGTAACGAGTAATAAAATGAGTTACTATTTCCAGTCCAGTAACTATTACTATTACTTGTAATATAATAGTAATACAGTTACTATTTTTATTTTCCTTAGTAAAATATATATATTTGCTTTCTTCTTGGCTCAGTTATACTTTTGCGTCTGACCGTAGCGCTCGACTCTGCACGCTGCGTGCGAACCTGTGAGAGCGCGAGCGCGTTCACGTCATTCTGTGCAGTGTTCGCCATAACGATATGTGGTAGTGTAAAGAAACACCCCTCAAAAACAGGGGAATTTTAATGTTGCATTGTGTTCCAGGTTTGGAAAGTGCTGGAATTTTGGCAAAACTTGAAAATGCTTGAAGTTGTAATTGTATTTCGTTTCACAACAAATTACTATGTTGTATTACTATGTTTACAAATACATTTACAAATAATACAGCACAGCGACACAAACATGATGTCAGGAGATACATTATTTAAATGTCAGGAGATACATTGTTATTGTTAAAAATGCACTTCCAATAAAGTGAGTATTGGAAAAACTAATTTTGCTGCTGAATGTAACTACTAAAGTAACTTGTAATCTAACATAGTTACTTTTAAATTCAAGTAATCAGTAACGTAACTTAGTTACTTTTTAAAGCAGTAATCAGAAAATTGATTTTTCAAGGTAACTAAGCCATCACTGGTTGTGTTCTGTTTGTGTTCTGTGTGTTGTATGTCTGTGTGTTCTGTGTTGTGGGTGCTCTCTATGTGTGTTGTGGGTGCTCTCTGTGTGTGTTTTGGGTGCTCTGTGTGTATTCTGTGTGTTGTGTGTGTGTGTGTTCTGTGTGTGCCTTCTATGTATTATTTTATTTATTAGATATCTTTTCTCCTCACTTTATCTACTCAAGTTTTGTCAGCCATATTGTGGCTCAAAAGTGACAGACTTTAACATACACACTCACACAGGCACACACACATATGTCCGCACACACACAGTCTCCCAGATTGTCAGGCCTGACTCAAGATGGACAGTACAGGCATTCTTAAGGTCCCAGAACATACAGTGGGTTTTTCTGCCGAACTGGTGTGGGTTCACATACAGACAGTGCTGCCCAGGGAAGCTCCTGTTCTCTGGGCTTATTGCATGCAGGTTAGCGTTTAAGGTAACCTGTGTCTCCCTCTCTATTCTATTAGTTTTTGATTTTTCAATTTTAAATGGGCTTTATTGAAAATTGTAGTTTTGCTAAAGCATTTACAGATAAACAGAAGTAACATGTATGCAAGCAGTACAGTATACACCATTTACAGTGTTGATATTTACTACAATGTATACTGTGTATATATACACATGCATACTGTATGCATTAGCAGTCATGGTCTGGTGGTTAGGAAGCTGGTTTTGTGACCAGAGGGTTGTGGGTTCAATTCTGAGGCCATTACTGAAGTGCCCTTGACCAACTGCTGCTTGGGTGCCAAGCTAGTGCCCACTACTTTGGGCACATGTGCACCACAGCCCCCCCTAGTGTGTGTGTGTGTTCTCACTGCACAGATGGGAAAATATGAAAATATCAATTTTGATTGGGGTGAAAATCAAAACTGACAATATGGTGACGAAACTGTATGTTATACATAGTACATAAACTCTGTCTCTATCTCCATCTTTCTCTTTCTGTGTCTTAGATGGATCCTGTGCAGAAGGCTGTTATTAACCACACCTTTGGGGTTCCTCAGAAGAAAAAGCAAATTATCTCATGCAATATCTGCCACCTGCGCTTCAACTCCATGGTAAGAATTCAACAGGCTGCTTACTCAGTTCTTAGAAAATCTATGGTAAGGTTTGGGATTAAGGTTAGCGTTGGAGTTATGCTTTGTGCTAAGTTTAGGATTAAACTTAGTCCCTACCCCTCTGTTAGCCCCCACACACCACAAATACTGCTTATTGTTTGAGTTCTTCTTTAAATATAGAAAGCATATGTACATTAGTGGTGTCAATTCTAGGTTCAGAGATTAAAAGTCCTCACCAGGATTTTGCTCAAGCTTGCTAGATTTTCTAATTAGCAATCCAGGTAAAATTAATGGAATCAACACAATCCAGGAAGCCTGAGCAAAATCCTGGTGAGGACTTTTAATCTCTGAACCTGGAATTGACACCTCTAATGTACATATATGTATTCACATGTCTTATTTTTACAATATTGGCAAGTGGCACTGAAAGCGTTCATTGTTTTTTAATGTTTTGATTCTTCTTTGAATGTACTTACTTCAAGTAACATTCAAGTCCAGTCATCATCTTTAGAGCATTTACATTTACATTTATGGCATTTGGCATAGAGCAGAGCCTTGTGGGACATGTAGTATTGTTCTCTCCTGCCTCTTACAGTTTCTTCTACAGATACAAAAGCTAATCCAGCAGTGCATTCTGCAGGGGGCTGAAACGTCTATCACATTCTCATTAACTCCCCACAGAGCTCTCTCTCACCACCATACTCTCCCCCTCCCTCCTTCCCTCCCTCACTCCCTCCCTCCCTCTCTCACTCCATCTATCTCCCTCTCTCTCTCTTCCCTCCATCTTTCTTTCCCTCTCTCTCCCCATCCCTATCTCTCTCTCTCTCTCTCACTCTCTCCCTTCTTCCCTCTGTTTCTCTCACCTCCATTTTGTTGTTCTCTGTTGAAGTGATTTATTACCTTGTGAAACACACAGTTCAAACAAATTCAGCCCATTTCATCTCTGGTTTGCTTTTCAATGAAGGGGGAAAATTCTCTCTCTCTCTCTCTCTCTCTCTCTGTGTGTGTGTGTGTGTGTGTGTGTGTGTGTGTGTGTGTGTGTGTGTGTGTGTGTGTGTGTGTGTGTGTGTGCGTGTGTGTGTGAGAGAGAGAGAGTATTTTTGAGTTTGTGTGTCTTTTGTGTATGTCATGTGCTTGTCATTTTTAACAATAATATATTAGTGTTTTTTATATTTTATAATATTTGTTTTTATTTCTTTTTTTTCTTCTTTCTCTTGAAGTCCTGTGTGGTGTGGTGGGTCTCTTCCCTTGTGAGCAGCTGGGTGGGCCAGCCACTAACCCTAACACACAGCCACACACACTGAACACCTGAACACACAGCCACAAACAGTAACACCTGAACACACAGCCACACACTGAAACCTGAACACACAGCCACACACACTGAACACATCCAGGTAGCCTAACTGTGCCTCCTGTCTGCTGATTAATAGAAATGAAGAAAATGCTTGGATTTTATTAGCCAGATTGTGTTTATTAGTGATCTCAAAACAAAATGCCAAATGTAAATGGGTTTCATCTCTCTGTCAGTCTCCCTCCCCCATGTTGGTGTTGGTGGTGCTTGTGAAGTGCTTTTTCTCTTACTGCACATGACATCACCACCACCACCACCACCACACTATAGCTTTTCTTATCAGCTCAGTCCAGACTCTGTGTGGGACTAAAGGGGATGTGTGGTGGGAGGGGGTGTGGGGTGAATTTTGTGGTGTGGTGTGTGTTGGTGGGTGTGGAGTGTATTGGAGGGTGTGGTGTGTGTTGGGGGTGTGTGTATCAGTATCGTCCTCAGTGTTAATCTGTCTGTTTTCATTTGACTTTCATTTTTTTATATTTGATATTTGAATAATATTTTAAAGTCCATTATGCATGTATTTGAGGAGTATTAAAATGGATTAATTAAGCATATTTCTTTTTCTCCCTCCCGCTCTCTTTTTCTCTCTCTCTCTCTCTTTCTCTCTCTCTTTCTTTCTCTCCCTCCCTCTCTCTGCCACCCCTCCCCCCAGAACCAGGCTGAGGCACATTATAAAGGCCATAAGCATGCTCGTAAGCTGAAGGCTTTGGAGGCCCAGAAGAACAAGCAACACAGACGGCAGCTTGATTGCAGCCACAGCGTGAGAGAGAGGGAGAAGGAGAGAGAGAGAGAGAAGGAGAGGGAGAGAGAGAGAGCAAGGGGTAGGATGAGGGCACTGGATCCTCTTCCCACACTACTGGATCCCTGTGCAATGGAAGGCTCAAGTGAGTTGTGTGACGTGGTGTGTGTGTGTGTGTGTGTGTGTGTGTGTGTTTTGTATGTTGTGTGTGTGTGTGTATGTGTGTGTGTGTGTGAGATCTGTGTTTGTTGTGTGTGTGTGAGGTGTGTGTGTTTGTGTAATATAGATCTTGGATTCAGCTGATCATACTTGATCTCCTGATGGAGAGATGGAACAATGAGAAAATAAAAAGAAGCAGAAACGATGGAAAAGGGAGTAGAGATGGAGTGAGAGAGAAAGAGAGAGAGAGAGAGGACTTATCAATGTCCATGTTAATATTCCAACCCCTCCTCCTGCTGCAGTGTTCAGAAAAGAGATTAGATAAGAGAGAGAAAGAGAGAGTGGGGGGGAGTGGGAGGGAGATGGAGACAGAGCAGGAGTATGGAGAGAGGGGGACAGAGAAAGGGAGGGAGTGAGTGAGTGAGTGAGTGAGTGAGTGAGGGAGGGAGGGAGGGAGTGAGTGAGTGAGTGAGTGAGTGAGTGAGTGCAGCATTAGCAAACGGGTGCTTTGCGTTTAAATGGTACTTCAGACTGGTAGAACTCCTACAATAAACTAATTCCGCGTTGCATAAGGTGCAAACAACTTTAGTCTTGTCAATGTCTCCATTAGGAAGCTTCTTAAAAATGAATTTTCCATGAAGCAAACCTGGTGGCTTTGTGGCTGCATCCATGTAAGCACATGTGCGATTTGTTGTGGTATGGTAGTCTTTGTAATTCACAGGTTTTAAAACTCGTTCTCGCCCCCTACTGTGCAATTTGGTTAGGAATACATCCGAGCTAAACTATCAAGGTGAAAGTCATCAATTTGCTTACCTATTTTGACCCAGCTCCCAACCCAACTTTAAGAAGAGATTAATGGCGATATTTTTTATATCGCCCGATAAGAGTATCACATTATCGAACGCCATTAACGCCGATAACGGCCCACCATTAGTATATACACAGACACAAAAGTTGTTTCAGAGCTTGTGAAGTAGCGTGTGAACATGTGTTACAATTTTCCACAATAATGGCCTAACATTTCAAAGTAAAACCACATTAAATTAACACATACACACGTGAGCACTTAATACAGCAGGACAGTAGTCCTACAATATCACAATGAGCACTACATAAGAGTTTTAACTTCCTAAAAATGAAGTCTCAATTGTGCACACACACGCACCCATACTTCTGTTCAGTGTGACGCTCCTACAGAGAGCATGTGTTCCTCATTCTCTTAGCGCAAGTGTTCCTACTCTGAGGGATTCTGTGGCGCCTCTGACACTGCAATGGTGACACTGTGATTATAACACTCACATACACACACAAAAATGCACACTTCTGTTCATCATAGCAACTCCCTGCTGCAAGGAAATTTTATAGAGGCCCCAAAGGGTGTAAGAAGTAAAATCATTGTGATATTGTGTGTGTGTGTGTGTGTGTGTGTGTGTGTGTGTGTGTGTGTGTGTATGTGTGTGTGTGTGTGTGTGTGTGTGTGTGTGTGTGTGTGTGTGTGTGTGTGTGTGTGCGTTTGTGTGTGTGTGTATGTGAGCAAGAGGTTTTCATACCCAAATGATGTGTGAAAGTTAATGAAATGGAGAGAATTGCATTGGGTAACAGTCGGTGTTCAAGTCCCTGTGGGGATTGTGCAGCTATATATGTGCATGTCTGCATGTGTGTGGGCATGTATGTGTGTTTTGCGTGTGTGAGGGCATGTATGTGTGTGTCTGCGTGTGTGTGGGCATGTATGTGTGTGTCTGCGTGTGTGTGGGCATGTATGTGTGTGTCTGAGGGCATGTATGTGTGTGTCTGTGTGTGTGAGGGCATGTATGTGTGTGTCTGCATGTGTGTGGGCATGTATATGTGTGTCTGCGTGTGTGAAGACATGTATGTCTGTGTATGTGTGGGCATGTATGTGTGTGTCTGCGTGTGTGGGTATGTGTGTGTGTGTGTGTGTGTGTGTGTGTATGTGGGCATGTATGTGTGTGTCTGTGTATGTGTGGGCATGTATGTGTGTGTCTGTGTATGTGTGGGCATGTATGTGTGTGTCTGTGTGTGTCTGTGTGTGTGTGGGCATGTGTGTGTGTGTGTGTGTGTGTGTGTGTGTGTGTGTGTGTGTGTGTGTGTGGGCATGTATGTGTGTGTTTGTGTGTGTGAGGGCATGTATGTGTGTGTCTGCGTGTGTGAGGGCATGTACGTGTGTGTCTGCGTGTGTGTGGGCATGTATGTGTGTGTCTGCGTGTGTGTGAGGGCATGTGTGTGTGTCTGCCTGTGTGAGGGCATGTATGTGTGCGTCTGTGTATGTGTGTGAGGGCATGTATGTGTGTGTCTGCGTGTGTGAGGGCATGTATGTGTGTGTTTGCGTGTGTGAGGGCATGTATGTGTGTGTTTGCGTGTGTGAGGGCATGTATGTGTCTGTCTGCGTGTGTGTGAGGGCATGTATGTGTGTGTCTGCGTGTGTGAGGGCATGTATGTGTGTGTTTGTGTGTGTGAGGGCATGTATGTGTGTGTCTGCATGTGTGAGGGCATGTACGTGTGTGTCTGCATGTGTGTGGGCATGTATGTGTGTGTCTGCGTGTGTGTGAGGGCATGTGTGTGTGTCTGCCTGTGTGAGGACATGTATGTGTGGGTCTGTGTATGTGTGTGAGGGCATGTATGTGTGTGTCTGTGTGTGTGAGGGCATGTATGTGTGTGTCTGTGTGTGTGTGTGTGTGTGTGTGAGGGCATGTATGTGTGTGTCTGTGTGTGTGAGGGCATGTATGTGTGTGTGTCTGCGTGTGTGTGAGGGCATGTATGTGTGTGTCTGCGTGTGTGAGGGCATGTATGTGTGTGTCTGTGTGTATGAGGGCATGTATGTGTGTGTGTGTGTGTGTGTGTGTGTGTGTGTGTGTGTGTGTGTGTGTGTGTGAGGGCATGTATGTGTGTGTCTGTGTGTGTGAGGGCATGTATGTGTGTGTCTGTGTGTGTGAGGGCATGTATGTGTGTGTCTGCGTGTGTGTGAGGGCATGTATGTGTGTGTCTGCGTGTGTGTGAGGGCATGTATGTGTGTGTCTGTGTGTGTGAGGGCATGTATGTGTGTGTCTGTGTGTGTGTGTGTGTGTGTGTGTGTGAGGGCATGTATGTGTGTGTCTGTGTGTGTGAGGGCATGTATGTGTGTGTCTGCGTGTGTGTGAGGGCATGTATGTGTGTGTCTGCGTGTGTGTGAGGGCATGTATGTGTGTGTCTGCGTGTGTGAGGGCATGTATGTGTGTGTCTGCGTGTGTGAGGGCATGTATGTGTGTGTCTGCGTGTGTGAGGGCATGTATGTGTGTGTCTGCGTGTGTGAGGGCATGTATGTGTGTGTCTGCGTGTGTGAGGGCATGTATGTGTGTGTCTGCGTGTGTGAGGGCATGTATGTGTGTGTCTGTGTGTGTGAGGGCATGTATGTGTGTGTCTGCGTGTGTGAGGGCATGTATGTGTGTGTCTGTGTGTGTGAGGGCATGTATGTGTGTATCTATACACACATACATACCCACACACATGCAGATCTGCAACTGTGTACATGTATGTGCATGTGTGTTGAACTGTAACTGTGTAAATATGTGTGTGTGTGTGTGTGTGTGTGTGTGTGTGTGTGTGTGTGTGTGTGTGTGTGTGTGTTGAACTGTAACTGTGTACATGTATGTGCATGTGTGTGTTGAGCTGTAACTGTACAGTTTCTGGTCTGTGTCCCATTAACTGTAACTGTGTACATGTATGCAGTGGCGCAAAAAGGGGGTATGCAGCGAATGCGACGCATAGGGGCGCTGCACTAGAGGGGGCGCCAAATCGATGCTGGAAAATTATTTGCAGAGTTAGTGGGGGGTGGGGGTGGAGTGCGGGGGGCGCCGATAGTATGTTCGCATACACCTCAGAAAGTATGTAGTTGCAACCCTGTAACTGTGTACAAATATGTGTATGTGTGTGTTGAGCTGTAACTGTACAGTTTCTGGGTCCCATGCGTGTACTTGTCTACTGGACATGTAAGGGTGGGATAGAGAAGGTTCTGGATGTTAGGGACAGTTCAAGGGGGTAACAACATAGACTTCTATAAATAACTTCTATAACTTCTCATTGTAACAAAAATATTGAGAGAGATATTAATGTGAGGGGAAAAAAATGCTACGAAAAAAACATAACATAATTTGAAATGAAAGATTGTCCTTTGAGTTGTTCACTTACATGGCAATGGGCATGATTAAGTTGTACTGCAGCCAGCCACTAGAGGGCATCAGACACACAGAGGCTTCACTTTTGACCAACTCGTACAGTCTGTGGAATTACATCACTTTTAAGTCCCTTGTTTGCACATTCAGTTTATCTCACAATTTCAGTTATGGAAAAGAAAGCCTCTCCTGCACATCACCTTGGCCTTGGGAATCCCTGCTGCTGGTGGCAGTCATGGTTGTTTGGTGGTTAGGTAACTGGTCTTTTGACCAGAAGGTCATGGGGTTGATTCCCATGACTGATGTTTCCTTGAGCAAGGCTGCTCCCTGGGTGCTGGGCTAGGGTCACTGCTCTGGGCATGTGTGCCCAGACCCTTAAATCACTAGTGTGTGTGTGTGTTCTCTCTACACAGATGGTTAAATTGCACTACACAGAGGACTAATTCTGATTGGGGTGAAAATCACAATTGGCAACACAGAAACTTAACTTACAAAGTGTTACAATTGACGATATGTAGAGGACTTGGCTTAGGAGAATAGACAATGCTAACAGATAAACTAACAAGCATAAACAAAGGAAAATAATGAAAACAACAATTTAGCTATTATATGAACTAAGAATTGATTATATAGTTAAATGAAAACCTTCCCTAAATGAAGGATTGCCAATGAGTAAATAAAGGCTTTTGAGTGGAATGTCAGGAAGAGGTAAGTCCTTAACAGAAAGAGATTTACCAGGACCAACAGATGAACAGACTAAGCTAACTAAGTAGCGCTAATCCTACTACACAGAGTTATGGGGAAAAATGTCTACAGAAACAGACTGTACAGATTGGCACCCCAAGACACAGCATAGAACAAGTGAAAAGACACGCTCGTCCGTGTGCTTGTGTTATGGCGGTTTTGAATCGCTGCGTGGGTTTTGTACCCACAGGCTTCACACTTGCATTGGCGTTACTTGGTCCAGAGCCTTCTCGATGATCTGGGGCAGGGTGAGGGAACCACTATGACTGGATTGTAGTCTGTCCCTCTGGTAGAAAGACACTTGCTCCCAAAACGAAGACCAGTTGTCTATGAAGTCAATGTTGTCATCACAGCAACTTTGGAGCCAGCAAAGGAGCAAATAGAGGAGTGCGTAGAGGAGCAAGTAGAGTCTCCTGAATGGCTCACTTCCCCGTCTGTAGGTCTGAAGGGGTCCTTGGCATATGTATTATTTTTTTAAGGTGTGTAGAAGTGTCTTGAAGTGTTCGTTGAGGTTCGTTGAGGTGTCATTCCCTCCCACATGGAGGACAACAGTGTCTTTGTCATATCACCTTATCACTGTCGAGGAGTTGCCTGGCAATATCTACAACATGGACACCTGGAAAATAAGAAATAACAGCCTTGCCATTAGCTTTAGCTACATTGAAATGCCTGACAAAGGAATCTCCAATAACTGAAACACTGCCCTGAGTTGATGCTTGAGGGACTGGCACAGGTAGAGAGTGACAGATATCAGACTGGGTGCTGAGAGTGAGCGAGAGGGTGCTCTGGTGATGAAGGTCTGGGAGCTGCTCTGAAACCTGGCAGTTCCAGCCTCTTCCCGGTGTGGGCATGATTCTCATGATTTCCTGGCATCCACTGAGATGGGAACAGACCAAAACTGCCACAAATTAAGCTTTGCAGGCAGCTTCGAGAGCTCAGCCTGCCATTCAAGTCTTGATCTGGTGTTTACTTGGATCTTTATATGCTGCCCTTGGGTAAAATCTGACAGAACAACATTGTATTATTGTTATGCAGATGACACAGAGACATACAGTATGTGTGTCAGTGTCTGGACCGCATAAATAATTGGATAATTGTATTTGGTAACAAGAACAAGAGAATTTGCATTACCAAACATCTGAATTCTCAGGTTTTAAAAATCCAAAGACCAAAAAAAAATCCAAAGATTCAGATCACACCTTCACAGGCAATATCAAAGCCTTCACCAAAACAGCCTTATACCATCCCAAAGAATTACAGGTCTGATGTCCCATCAAGTTCTAGAGAAGCTCATCGTTGTCTTCATCTCCTGTAGAGTGGACTATTGTAATGATCTTTAACTGGACTATAGAGTGGACTATTGTAATGGACTTTAACTGGACTATAGAGTGGACTATTGTAATGGTCTTTAACTGGACTGTAGAGAGGACTATTGTAATGGACTTTAACTGGACTGTAGAGTGGACTATTGTAATGGTCTTTAACTGGACTGTAGAGTGGACTATTGTAATGGTCTTTAACTGGCCTGTCACATCTTTTGCCAGTTTCCAATGGGGTGAGTGTGGTTCATTTTATAAAACATAGTGTTCCCATCACTAAGGTTATATATGCATGACACAAATTCAACATTTGGAGGGTGAGGTGAAGTGAACAAGAAAGAAATAACTGGAATTGAGAGTATGTGGTAAGGGTGTGGCCCTGCAGGCGGAGCTAGTGAGAGTTCCAGGGTGTGGGAGAGGAGGGGCCTCTGAAGTTCTCTGAATAACTTCATTTAATGTTAAACCTTCTCTCTCTCTCTCTCTCTCTCTCTCTCTCTCTCTCTCTCTCTCTCTCTCTCTCTCTCTCTCTCTCTCTCTCTCTCTCTCTCTCTCTCTCTCTCTAGCACTGCTTTGTGAATCCGCCTCTGTGGTGAAGCTGGATGAAGCTCAGGCCGCCTCTGTGGTGCTGACACCCGTGTCTGAGGTGTCAGAAGTGTCATCTGCCGATGTGCCAGTCTCCTCTTCTCCCTCCCAGCACTCTGACAACATGGCAGACATCACCGCTGCTGCAGGCCCCAGGGAAACAGGCCCCCTGCGGGACAGCCCCGGGGCAGACACACCAGGGGAGACAGGCCCCCTGCGGGGCAGCCCTGGGGCAGACACAGCAGGGGAGAAGGACTCCCGGAGCACCAAGCAGCACCTGTACTGCCCTGTCTGCAAGGTGACAGTCAACTCAGTTACTCAACTGGAGGCCCACAACAGCGGTACGTGTGTGTGTGTGTGTGTGTGTGCGCATATATTCGGGTGTGTGAGTGTGTATGGGTGTTCAGTTTTTGTTGTGTGGTGTGTGTCAGTGTGAGTGTGTGGGGTGCTGTTGGTATGTATATCTGTTTTGTAGAGGGTGTTGGTGGGTTGATGGGTGTGAGCGTATGGGTGGGTCTTGGTGTGGGTGGGTATGTGTGTTGATATGGATGTTGGTGTTGGTGTAGGAGTGGGAGTATGGGTGGGTGTGGGGGTGTAGGTGTTGGAGTGCTGTGGGGGGGTGTTAGTATGTGTACATTTGTGTTGGTGTTGATGTGTGGATGTGTTGGTGTAGGGGGGCATGGTGGTATGTCAGTGATGGAGTGGGTGACAGTGAGAGTGTGGGTGTAGGTGGGCATGTTGGTATGGATGTGGGTGGTTGAGTGGGTGTAGGTTGTGTTGGTGATTGAGTGGGTGTGAGTGTGGGTTGTGTTGGTGATTGAGTGGGTGTGAGTGTGTGTGTGTGGGTTGTGTTGGTGATTGAGTGGGTGTGTGGGTATGGGTTGTGTTGTGTTGGTTATTGAGTGGGTGTGTGGGTGTGGGTTGTGTTGGTGATTGTGTGGGTGTGGATTGTGTTGTTAGTCTTCTACAAGGTCTTGTCTTTCCATAGGTACCAAACACAAGCTTATGCTGGAGGGACAAAGCGTGTTGCCACGACGACGGGGAAAGATGTTGTCTTCCCGTGCCATGTGTAAAAGCAAGCGATTGGCCAGCAAGGGCAACTTGGGAGTGGCCAAGAGCTTCCAGTGTGATGTGTGTGAGATTCACGTGAATTCGGAGACCCAGCTCACCCAGGTCGCCTCTCACGTTCTCTCTGCCGCACACCCTATACACACTCACAGTGTTAGTTTCTCTCTGCCGCACACCCTATACACACTCACAGTGTTAGTTTCTCTCTGCCGCACACCCTATACACACTCACAGTGTTAGTTTCTCTCTGCCGCACACCCTATACACACTCACAGTGGAACTAAGTGTTAGTTTCTTAGATATCTCTGCTTGTTAGGCGAGGTCTGCACATGAACTGATATTAAAGCTCTATAGCTGTTATTTTTATCTTTAAACTGAATTGTTTGTACATCTGTGAGGAAGAGAAAACCAGTGCAGAGGTCTATCCCAGATATTTTGACCTTTCCTTTGGTGGATGCTTTGTCATAGAGCAAGGTCTCCTTTAAAATATGTTTTCATACTCTGTTGGTTATGATCATCCTTAGACACACTTACCCATGAACCACAAAGGCATGGCAGGCATTAGGGAAAAACCTTGGGAGGACCAAAACTCAAAAGGGAACCCAACTTTCATTGGGCAGCCCGCTAGCAGAAATCCATATTTATAGTTCAAATATAGTTTTATAGTTATAGTTCTAATTTCAGGCAGAGTAGTCACAGTCCCTTCAGTGCAGATGGTGAGTCTCATGTAGGAGCTAGCATCAGCACATCCTCTTGCGGCAATGTCACATCCAACCACGGCATCGATACATCTCCTAGGTGTTTGTATGGAATTGTCTTTGGTAGAAACATGCAACCAAGATATAAAATACAGGTTGAGTATGTGAACATCAGTTTAGACAACCATCAATTTAAGCAGACATACATAGCTCACGTGCCAGTGATTAGCATGGGGCTCCGGCAGGCTTATCTATAGCAGCATAACAACAGTTATGAGGGCTCACTGAGACATTGCTTTCCACCCAAGTCATTGTCACAACTAGAGTCATCACATGACATGGCTGGATGACAGCATCAACATCTCAGATTACCAGAAGACTCAATGACTGGGGGCCCTGAGCTCCACACCTTCACATGTAGAATATTAACTGAAGGCTTGATTAAATAGGTGAGTTTTAAGTCTAGATTTAAAGATTGGAACTGTGTCAGAATCTTGGATTTAAAGGAGAAAGCTCTGTCTCCGACTCACAAATTTTTGGAACAAATCCTTTTGGGAGCGCAGAAGGCAAGATAGATTATAGTATGCGATGACTTTGGTCAGATATTGTGGAGCAAGACCATTTAACGCCTTACAGGTCATCAGAATATTTTTTTTTAATCAATTCGATATTTATCCAGAACTAGGATGTAGTGTAGCATCGAGAGAGCAGGACTAATATGATCAAATTTTCTAGCCCTAGTTAGGATTCTTGCTGCAGCATTCTGTACAAGTTGGAGTTTCTTTAGGGACTGTAGGAGCATCCGATTAGAAAACCATTACAGTAGTCCAATCTTGACGAAACAAAAGCATGGACCAGCTTCTCTACATCCGCTAATGAAAGTAAATGTCTCAGCTTGGCAATATTAGGTAAATAGAAAAAGGCAGTCTTAGTGACATTGCATATGTGTGTGTCAAATGAAAGATCTGAATCAATAGTGACACCTAAGCTTTTTGCGGTAGATTTAGGTGTTACTGAAAAGCCAGCTAGGGTAAGAGGAATATCAGACCAACTGGATCTGTGTTGGGTGACTGGGGAAATTGTGTCCCTTGGGGATGTACACAAACGAACACCTTTGAAACCACCTACTCCACTATAGTGTAAAGAAAAGATATTGCAACAATCAATATACAGTATACAAACAGTTCTTGCAGATGACTATGATCTGTTCAAGGGAACAAAAATGATGAGGGGATAGCTCCTCCAGTAGAGGACACACAGTAAATGAGGGGATAGCTCCTCCAGTGGAGGACACACAATAGATGAGGGGATAGCTCCTCCAGTGGAGGACACACAATAGATGAGGGGATAGCTCCTCCAGTAGAGGACACACAGTAGATGAGGGGATAGCTCCTCCAGTAGAAGACACACAATAGATGAGGGGATAGCTCCTCCAGTAGAGGACACACAGTAGATGAGGGGATAGCTCCTCCAGTGGAGGACACACAATAGATGAGGGGATAGCTCCTCCAGTAGAGGACACACAATAGATGAGGGGATAGCTCCTCCAGTGGAGGACACACAATAGATGAGGGGATAGCTCCTCCAGTAGAGGACACACAATAGATGAGGGGATAGCTCCTCCAGTAGAGGACACACAGTAGATGAGGGGATAGCTCCTCCAGTAGAGGACACACAATAGATGAGGGGATAGCTCCTCCAGTAGAGGACACACAGTAGATGAGGGGATAGCTCCTCCAGTGGAGGACACACAATAGATGAGGGGATAGCTCCTCCAGTGGAGGACACACAATAGATGAGGGGATAGCTCCTCCAGTAGAGGACACACAATAGATGAGGGGATAGCTCCTCCAGTAGAGGACACACAATAGATGAGGGGATAGCTCCTCCAGTAGAGGACACACAATAGATGAGGGGATAGCTCCTCCAGTAGAGGACACACAATAGATGAGGGGATAGCTCCTCCAGTAGAGGACACACAATAGATGAGGGGATAGCTCCTCCAGTAGACGACACACAGTAGATGAGGGGATAGCTCCTCCAGTGGAGGACACACAATTCCAAAATTTTGTGAATCAGGAAATCTACAAAGACAACAGCTGGGTGGCTCCATGACCATTTTAAGTGTCTCAGCCACATCTACCCAACAACCGGCCACAAGAAAGTGAATGCCTAAGCTCACTTTGATGAATTAAAGTCCTTATCAACAGCAAACATGGTGAATTACTTGCTTAAGAGGATGAAGGAATCAGCTCTAACCTCAGACTTCAGTAACCTCAAACAGTAAAGTTGCCATTTGAATATCATGCCAATGACCTGAAAAACATGGACTTTTAGAATCTGAGGCTCTGACAATCTTCTACTACAGTAGAGCCTTCGTTTAGTGTTTAGAAGAACTCAAAATGGCACAGTGTAAATAGCAGAGTACAGAGAAAAACAGCACAAAGTGTAACTACAGTCAGAGAGATGAGGACAGAGTGTGTTAACATGATGGTGGCTTGAGGCCTGATAGTCAGACTGTAATGACTTAGCTGTTTTTGTTTTGTGATTCCAGCACATGAACAGTCGTAGACACAAAGACCGACTGGCCGGAAAGCCGCCAAAGCCCAAATACAGTCCACATAACAAGAACCTGCCTACCTCAGGAGTTCCGGTGAGACATATATGCCCACGCACACACAAACACACACGGACATGCACACATCCACATGGACATGCACATGAACACACACACACACAAGTGCGCGCATTGAAGTTTACATTTACATTTACAGCATTTAGCAGACATAAAATACATCCTGGCCTGTACAAATCAAAAATATTATAGTATGACCCTGCTAGAAACAGAAGTCAGTGTTGACACGTAGGAAGAATAAAAATTAACAACAGGCATTCCGGACACGGCTAAGTGCAGATACACATGCGTGCACACACACACACACACACACACACACACACACACACACACACACACACACACACACACACACACACACACGCACGCATACACACATACCAGTTCTCATGGTTTTTCAATTCAGTGATTTCTTTTAGCAGAGCGTTAGGTGGAATGGCTATGCAGGAGGAGCAGTCTCAGCCATGAAGAAAGTATTTAACCAATACAGTCTCACCTGTTTGTCTTCACATGTAAGTGATGGATCAAAAAATCAGTTTTAAATGCTATGAACATTTATAAACCTGTGTTCTATAGTCTTAAAATACAGGCAGCTTAACTTTTCACCAGTTTTCATTTAATTCTGGTTTGTTTCTGCTGTGCTAAAGTTGTTTTCTCTTCGCCTAACCCTGCTGTGGTCATTTATGTTCTTATGTCTATATCACCATCTCTCTCCTTATTTCTTCTAGACCAAGCTGGCACTACAGAAGCAGTTGACTAAAAATTTGTCAACCAGCTTCCTGCCCACACCTATAACTCCACCCACTCTTTGCACAGTGGCAGCCAATCCACTCACACTCCGGCACCCAACTGGTGCCACCTTCATTCAAACGCCAATCTTAGGCCCCGCCCTCTTTCGGCCTGCACCAGGACCACTTCGGGCTACACACACACCTATTCTCTTCTCACCTTATTAAAGCATGAACACACACACACACACACACACACACACACACACACACAAATACACACATACATACACACACACACACACACACACACACACACACACACACACACACACACACACACACATACATACACACATACACACACAAACGCACACACAATCACACATACTCTCTTCTCACCTTATTAAAGCATGAACACACACAAAGACACACACAATCACAGGTATTCTCTTCTCACTTTATTAAAGCATGCACATATGTACACACACATATACATGCACAAACACACACACACACACACACACTTATTGTCTTTTTAGCTTATTATATCATGCACACACAAATGCTTACATACAAGCATACAAACAACATAAATATAATTTAGTTTTACAGCCTACGTTTACACACACTAAACATGAACATACTCCATATAAATAAACTTTGTCCAAGTGTAAACCATTTACATACAATACATTCACATACAATATACAAACTTGAAACAAATACACACACACAACTGCACACAGGTACATATACACACACCCATACACACCTTCTGAACTCTCCTCTAAGACTCTGCCCTTAGGAGAGGGTGACTCTTGAACTATGCAGCTCAGAGTGGTAGAAAGCAAGAGAGGAAATGAATGACAGCACAAATGTGTGAGGAGAGCATGTTCACACCTCCGGGCTGTGGGAGGGACCCCAGAGACCTCACTGACCTGCCCACATTGCTCCATTCCTCTGACGAGGGCTTGACTGCTAGGGCATGACTCCTTGGAAATTTGGCAAGTGGTGGTGAGGAGTTTAGCCTCTGGCTGGGACAGTGTATGATTTTATAAGACATTAATCATAGACGTTTATTGTGTAATTTTATAAGACATTAATCATATGCTTTTATTGTGTAATTTATTAGAGGATTAATATTAGAGACCTGGAGCTAACGTTGTAGTGAGAGTAAAATGCAACATCCCTTTACACAATGCCTCATAAATTATTTTTTCTGTTTTCACATTTATATATTTACAAACATGTTTCTGCTCCAGTTGAGTTAGAGCTGTCACTGTGCATCATGACTAATCACCATGGTTGCACTGAGTGCAATTGTAACAGATTGAAATCACAATTTGTGGAGAATCAACCTTGGAACGCTCACACACACACACACACACACACACACACACACACACACACACACACACACACACAGACATGCACATGCACAATCAGTGGTCCAATTTCTTCTGCATAGATTAGATGATTATTATGAGTCAGGCGGATCTTACACACACACACAGACATGCACATACACACACACGCACATGCACACACACATGCAGGTTCATGTGGCCTTTCAATTGGCTCTCAGCTTTGTCTCATTAAAGTCTTACAAAGGTCATCCTGCCAGTCAAAATCATCCTCACATCCCTTGATTAACATCTCAAATCTCTTCATGTAATTTGTGTGTGTTTGTGTGTAACAAACACCAGCCACAGCCTGGAACCTGTGACATCATTTCCACTTACATTATCCACTGAGCATCACTAAGGCAACTGCGCCCTCTGCTGTACAAGGCCAGCAGCACGGTCAAGTGCACCTCTTTTTCTGGCTTGCCCAGGGCCAATGTTTCTATGCTGTGCTGCTTGTTTGGTTGGAGTTACCTGACCCTGACCCTGACAATGACCTTGACCCTGACCCCAACCCTAAATCCTACGCTGGCACTGACCCTGACCCTGACACTGACTCTGACCGTAACCATGATCCTAACCCTGACACTGACCCTGACCCTAATCCTGACACTGACCCTAACCCTAACCCTGACCCTGACCCTAACCCTAACCCTGACCCTGACCCTAACCCTGACCCTGACCCTAACCCTAGGGCTGTCTATGTCTCTTTCTGAATCTGCAGTGGATGCTGCTGAGCAGTCTGTGTGGGTAATACTCTGTATTTTCATTTGTCTGTTGATTTTTTCCATGTAATGAAATGATAAGAGCTTTTACAAAGTTTTATGAAGATTACTTTAATAACTATATTATTACTACTATCTATATTAGGTTAAAGTTTATCTGTAGATCTAAGAATAGAGTATGTAGAAACTTTATTAGATGCTTTGTCATTAGTGTTAAAAGCAGTTCCTGTTTGAGAGTATTCTATTGTTAATACATACAAAGATATCGGAATATACCTTAAAATATGCTGAAAACAAGTGGATCTATTTAACTTTACAATTTGGTACTAAAGAAACCAAGAAAGAGAGAAAGTCTCTGTGTGTGTGCGTGTGTGCGTGTGTGCGTGTGTGCGTGTGTGTGTGTGTGTGTGTGTGTGTGTGTGTGTGTGTGTGTGTGTGTGTGTGATTGATGAGGAAACATCTGACTAAATCTGGATCAAGCTCCAGAACGAACAGTCAGGGCTCCTGTTTCAGCTTCATTTGAGAAGACTGCGCACCCTGGAGGAGCTTTCTGGCTCCACACATGAACAGACTTCACATTCAGTCATAATGGAGCCCACTCAAAAGGATCTGACACTGGATCACTGCAAACAACCGTATTAGAAGTATACAAAATTTCAACTTCAGCTGGACTTGGAGGACTTTATAGCTACTCTGCCTGCTCCCTCTCTCTCCCTCTCTGCGTATGTGTGTTTGCACATTGTGATTTGGGTGCATACACACCTGGACACACAGGAGTCCATGTGAACAATGGTTTTCATTTCAGGCTTTCAGAGCAGTGGACTCATGCGTGGGACACTAGAACGGTTGTGTAGTGGCATTTCTTCCTAAGTTACAAATGCACATTGTGACCTCACCAGTTATCATGTTGCTCTCTGGGCCTCGGTGTGCTAATGACTGATTACGCTGACTAATGTGATTGGCTGTTTTTTAGGACATTTAAATAGCATTTTTGCTTATTTCTCCCTTCAGAGTCAGTATTTTAAGCAATAACCCTGTTTTTGAGCTGTAATAGCCATAACGAATCAGACACTTTCCCTTTTTTATAAAAATGGAAATGTAGCCATGACTTTGCCTTTCTGTGTCAGTGCCCTTCTCACTGTATGTCTCACACTCCCTGTCCTGGGTTTGTACAGTGGGTTGTGGTTGCCACTGTGTCAGAGAGGATAGGTGACACTGTTCTGGGTTGTTTTACACTCTGTTGAGATTCTCTGTAATGGAACATTTAGTGTGACAGGGGCAACCATGGCAAGATCTCTTGCCAGCAGTGACATGACTGACCACATTTCCACTACGTTTCTACACACACATACACAGTTGTTTTAGAAATGTCTTACTTTGCAGGAAGTGTAATGGGTTTGAAAAGCAGCAGCGGCGGCAGAGGTAACAGTCTGTTTGATTCTGAACAGACTATCATAATATACCCTCTCTGAACAGAGTCATAATATACCCTCTCTGAACAGACTCATAATATGCCCTCTCTGAACAGACTATCATAATATGCCCTCTCTGAACAGACTCATAATATACCCTTCCTGAACAGACCCATAATATACCCTCTCTGAACAGACTCATAATATACCCTCTCTGAACAGACTCATAATATGCCCTCTCTGAACAGACTCATAATATACCCTTCCTGAACAGACTCATAATATACCCTCTCTGAACATTCTCATAATATACCCTCTCTGAACAGACTCTCAGAATATACCCTCTCTGAACAGACTCTCAGAATATACCCTCTCTGAACAGACTCTCAGAATATACCCTCTCTGAACACTCTCATAATCTACTCTCTCTGAACAGACTCTCAGAATATACCCTCTCCATCGGCAGAGTGTATACTGTTTTACTAATAAGCTCTCATAAGATGTTTTTGACACTACATCTGACTATGATTATGTGAAATAATTCATTCATATTTTTTACTCTTTGTTCCTGATTGCATTCACATATGCATCTTCCACCTTCACACAGACTTCACCACCTGCACAAAGATGACCACACCCATAATTAACACATGGTCAAAAAGCACAAAATACGTCCAGTGTCCCGTACATGCCTCTGTGTAATAAGGTCATCAAGAATGAGTGTTGAGATTGTGTGTGCGTTTCTGTCTGTCTGTGTATATGCAAAATGTACTGTTTAGAAATCTGTGAATTTCACATTGATCAAATGTAATTGGACATTTCTACATTATGTTGATTGGATGTGATTCCTACGGTCTTGGTTTTCTCTTCAAAGGGACATGGCCAGTATTCATGAATGGAAATGCATTTGTGCTTTGTTCACTGTACTGTCATTTACTCTGATCATAACAGCATATTCTCACTTGACTGTTCATTTGTTCTTTTCTGTAGTGTGAGAACCTGAAACAAAGAAAGGATAAAAGGGAGAGAGAATAAATCAATGACTCCTTCCACCATAGCAGCGTGCCTGTTGTTTCTGGGGCTTATGGGACTTTTGACAGGAATAGGACAGCTTTTCATTATGTGACAGTGTTAGCTCTAGAGCATGGTCTCAGAGATAGTGTTAGGGTTGGAGTTAGAGTTAGGGTCTCAGAGACATACACTATATTGCCAAAAGTATTCGCTCACCCATCCAAATGATCAGAATCAGGTGTTCCAATCACTTCCATGGCCAGAGGTGTATAAAATTAAGCACCTAGGTATGCAGACTGTTTTTACAAACATTTGTGAATAATAATTCCATAAGATAATTCCAGCGTGGAACTGATAGGAATGCCACCTGTGCATCAAATCCAGTCGTGAAATTGCCTTGCCCCTCAATATTCCACGGTCAACTGTCAGCTGTAATATAAAATGGAAGTGTTTGGGAACAACAACAACTCAGCCATGAAGTGGTAGGCCATGTAAACTGACGGAGTAGGGTCAGCGGATACTGAAGCGCATAGTGCGAAGATGTCACCAACTTTATGCAGAGTCAGTCACTACAGGCATCCAAACTTCACATGGCCTTCAGATTAGCTCAAGAACAATGCACAAAGAGCTTCATGGAATGGGTTTCCATGGTTGAGCAGCTGAATCCAAACCATACATCACCAAATGCAATGCAAAGCGTCAGATGCAGTGGTGTAAAGCACACCGCCACTGGACTCTAGAGCAGTGGAGGCGCATTCTGAGTGACGAATCGCACTTCTCCATCTGGCAATCTGATGGACAAGTCTAGATTTGGCAGTTACCAGGAGAACAGTACTTGTCCGACTGCATTGTGCCAAGTGAAAGTTTGGTGGAGGGGGGATTATGGTGTGGGGTTGTTTTTCAGGAGCTTGGCAATTTAGATCCAGTGAAAGGAACTCTGAATGCTTCAGCATCCCAAGACATTTTGGACAATTCCATGCTGCCAACTTTGTGGGAACAGTTAGGATCTAATCCCTTCCACTTCCAACGTGACTGTGCACCAATGGACAAAGCAAGGTCCATAAAGACATGGATGGCAGAGTCTGGTGTGGATGAACTTGACTGGCCTGCACAGACTTGACCTCATCTCGATAGAACACCTTTGGGATGAATTAGAGTGGAGACTGAGAGCCAGGCCTTCTCGTCCAACATCAGTATGTGATGTCACAAATGCGCTTCTGGAAAAATGGTCAAAAATCCCCATAAACACACTCGTAAACCTTGTGGACAGCCTACCCAGAGAGTTGAAGCTGTTCTAGCTGCAAAGGGTGGACCAATGTCATATTGAACCTTATGGATTAGGAATGAGATGTCAATTAAGCTCATATGTGAGACAAGGAAGGTGAGCGAATACTTTTGGCAATATAGTGTAGTTAGGGTCTCAGATACAGTTAGGGTTAGGGTCTCAGATACAGTTAGGGTCTCAGATACAGTTAGGGTTAGGGTCTCAGATACAGTTAGGGTCTCAGATACAGTTAGGGTCTCAGATACAGTTAGGGTTAGGGTCTCAGATACAGTTAGGGTCTCAGATACAGTTAGGGTTAGGGTCTCAGATACAGTTAGGGTTAGGGTCTCAGATACAGTTAGGGTCTCAGATACAGTTAGGGTTAGGGTCTCAGATACAGTTAGGGTTAGGGTCTCAGATACAGTTAGGGTCTCAGATACAGTTAGGGTTAGGGTCTCAGATACAGTTAGGGTTAGGGTCTCAGATACAGTTAGGGTCTCAGATACAGTTAGGGTTAGGGTCTCAGATACAGTTAGGGTCTCAGATACAGTTAGGGTTAGGGTCTCAGGGTGTGGCAACATTCTGCTCTCACACTCACTTTTGTTCATAATGATCATCTTTCAGTGAAGCCCTAAAACACCTTCATGTGTTTACTGTTCTTCATGCTCCAAGTCACTCCTGCTCTTTCATTAGTCTTAGTCTGATTCTCTCTTTCACTCTCTCTCACACACATATACACTTTGTATCAGATATATACTGCCAGAAGGTAACAGCTCCCATTCTAGGGTCACTGCAGACTTAACCAAGAATAAAATACCTGCATCATAAAAAAGCCCCCAGTTAGAGCCAATACAGGTTGGGAGGGGGTAGTTACAGGTTAGGGTTAGTACAGCAACAGTAATCCTGATGTGCCTTTTCCTTTCTAATGATAAACATAAAATGTTTTAAGTTACTGAAGCTGAATTATGTGTTAGTACAAACCGAAACATTAAACTATTAGAAGTACAGTAGTGTTAGAATTTGGGTCAGGATTAAGGTTAGTACAGTAGCCCCAACCCTAATCTTAATCCTAAAACTAACCCCCAACTCAATCCCACCAACTTCGGTTCATCTTTTGTGTTTATGCTGATAATAACGGAGTACCAGATTTTTTAAATTTATGTTTTTATACAATATTGTACATACATGACAAATTAGAGTTGAGCTGATATCATTCTTATACTTTCATTTTTAGTTAGTTAACATTAATATAGTTAATAATATTTATTATAATATATAATTATATTAATATAGTTAATTATATTACAATATATAATAATATATATTAATACAGTATCACAATCACATGCATATGTAAATGATAAGAATGGTAGAGATCACAAGTCAACACTGAATTCATACAGCTACACACACTATTTACTACATGCTAGTTTATAACATGTCAGTTAGAACATTTTTGTGATACGCAGCGTACTGCTGCTGGTTCCCTCCTCTCCAGTGTCCGCTTGCAGGTTGTCCGACACAAGTCTATCTATTCACCCTAACCCTAATCCTTAACCCTAACCCTAAACCAAGTCCATCTATTCACCCTAACTCTAACCCCAACCCAAGTCAGTCTATTCACTCTAACCCTAACCCCTAATCCTTAACCCTAACGCTAAACCAAGTCAATCTATTCACCCTCAACCTTTAACCCTAACCATAACCCTAACCCTCCCCAAATTAACCCATGTTCTTATTAAAAGCTTCTCTTCCCATCTCTCCCTCCATCTCTCTCTCTCTTTCCACATCTAAATATATACATCTCCCTCCATCTCCTCCTAATCTCTCTCTCTCCCTCCAGCCCCTCTCCATTCTCTCCCTCCCTAGCTATCTACAGAACCGCTGCTTTTGTTTTTGTTACGGCTGAGGGGAAAGGACGATTTGCTTTGTGGCTGCGTCATTTTGCTGGCCAGGTGGACGAAGGGCTCGATGAGTGTGTGGCGCTCGGTCACCGACACCTCCCAGAGTCGGACCTTCTCCTGCCGGGCCCACTGCTGGGCTGCCTCAGTGTCCACACGGCGGTGCTCTGCCAGGTCCACCTTATTCCCCAGCACCACTATTGTCACCTGGGTGGAAACAAAGAGGGGAAGACTTATACATACTAACGCATGTGTATTTATACATAAACATAAACACATGTGTTTTTAGACATATACATACTCACGCATATGTATTTATACATAAACATAAACACATGTGTTTTTAGACATATACATACTCATGTGTGTTTATACATATACATAAGAACTTGTGTGTGTTTATATATATACATATGCACTTGTGTGTGTTTATACATATTCATACATATGTTTGTGTTTGTGTGTGTGTAGTAAAAATTCAAGAAACAAAATATCATCAGTGCAAAATCACTATCTTCATCAGTGCAAAATCAAAACCTTCTGATGTTCTATGAGGTGGAAGTTGTGTTTGAATACTGTGCTAGCAGGGTTAGGTTCAGGTCACAGTGTCACAGTACACTGGAGATATGTGGTTATATACTTGAACTTATACTATGTGGATCTTCTTCATAACGGGGCCCTTCCTAGAGGTTCAGAATCACTTTGCTTGAACAGTGGCCCTCTCTCTGAAACATCCTGTCTTCTGGAACCTCACTAGGCCAGTTAACATTTAAGTGTTTTTTTCAGAATTTCTTTACACACCTCCTTTTTATCACGACAGCGGTCAATTTCTTTCTTCAGTACTTCCATGCGTTTGAAGGACTCTTTGCTGTCGATGCTGTAGACGAGCACAAAACCATCAGCGAAACTGAAGTAGTGACGAGGAAGCTCAGCTCCTTCACGCAAGCCTCGCGTGTCGTAGAAGCGCACCTGCTCACGGGTACCGCGGTCTGTCTCCACAGAGCCAATGTAAATATCCTCTAGTGTCTCCAAGGGCTCCGAACCTGTCAAGACCAAACTGTTCTCCAGTAAATCACCATTACTTGCAAGACACGTGGAGAACAGTGAAAACAGTACAGCAAAAAAATAAAACCTAATGTTAACATTTCATTGCAACTGGTTATAATACTAACCCTGTACACAGACAAAACCCTAAAATCCAGTAATGAACCTAACCCAGTGCCCAGAAATGTACATGTACTATGTGTTTTCAGCTGCTCCTTTGGAATGTTCTGTAATAATACACACACATTTTCAGGTGGTCTTAAATAGTGTGGCACTACATAAAACCTGCTATATCAGCAGACATTCAATGAGAAGAACATGTTGTTTTACATATTAATAGCAAAGTAGTTATTATTGTTTCAGTCTTGAAAAGTCACTTATGCACCAGAGATGTGTTTTGAATGACTAACAGAGGGTTATCATCACATTTTCCTGGTGTACCATAGTCACTACATTTAAGTGCAGGTTGATCAATTCAAGCATCTTTCAGTATTTTTAATTGAAACATATCCAGTTATAATGCACTTTTATAATGCACTGAAAACGCAGTTAAATGCTAAAAGCTGACTCACATTAAAATTAACACTACACTATATTACTGTTGTTTTCACGATTACTGATTACAATATTAAGATTTTACTGATAATTTTACACATAGCCTGCTTGAGGTTGGACTAGTTGATTATATGAATTGGAGATAATTCAGGTATTTTTAACATTTTATATGTCCATACAGAAAATTGGGATGATGATATAATTAGCCTACTTATTTAATTACTTTCAGATAGATTTAAAATATATGTTTTACCAATAAAATACACAAAAAATTAAATGTTGTATAATTTAAGTAATTTAATTATTTAATTTAAGTGTGTGTGTGTGTGTGTGTGTGTGTGTGTGTGTGTGTGTGTGTGTGTGTGTGTGTGTGTGTGTGTGTGTGTGTGTGTGTGTTCGTGTTCTAACGGCACAGATGGGTAAAATGCTGAGGACAAATTTCGATTTCAGCTGTTAGAATAATTAACTCTCCAGAAAGGTCGATATACAGAAAAGGGGCTGATGAGCACTGATCTGAGAAACATGCATTTCTTACCAGCGACATGATTGGCATACAGCAACTGTTCAAGTATTGCGGTCTTCCCAACAGACGCCAGTCCGCACACTACGACTTTACAGCTCTTCCCCATGGCTACCTTTAGCTCTGAATGGAATGGAGGGAGGGAGGGAGGGAGAGAGAGAGAGAGTGAGTAAAGTCAGTTTCAATCCTAGGGAATAGGGGACGCAAATGAAGGTTTTTAACTCTGAATGAGAGACGTACTGAAAATCAAGTATCAAAATGGCCATTAAAGGGAATGAGGGAACAAACTATGACGTGACGAGTGTGTGGACATCTAGAGTGTTTAATCTAGAGAAGAGTTAACCATCACAGACTTTTAATAAATCATAAGCAAGCAAAGCCATCGTCGCCTGAGTGGCCGCATTTATGCAGAATAACCGCGGAGTCTGCGATCTACAGTTTAGACTCTAAACAGTCGTCATATTGTTACTAGCTGTCTATGCTAGCTAGCTAACTATTCGGACATTGCATATAACGATAGCTAGCTAACTCACTTCAGTACAGGCAATACAACAAATTCAACATTTGTCCTGGTTTCTAGAGGAGTCTGAGTCGAATATTAAACAAAACGACCGAATACGATCTTTAGAAAATGTAGTTTAAAAGTGGCAAATCTTGACAAGCTATATGCTCACCGCAGCTACTTCCTGTTTACACAATGGCGTCAAACCCGTCAACACTACACGGAGCAGGAAAGATAGGGTTAACCCTAACCATAACCTTCTAACTTAAACACTAAACTTATAACTCTAACCGTAACCCTATAACCTTAACCCTCTAACCTGTCACCCAACACTCATTGGACTGAGATGATATTAAAACATATTCACTATATTCATGAAGGGCCTTGGTTTGGCCATGTTTTGAGTTCTTTTTTATAATTAATTGTGCACCACTGTGCACAGTATTTGGTTTTCTGTTATCATTTACAGTTTATAGGGTAATATTTATATGTAAATGTTTTACAAATGCATTTGTATTGTGTATTCCTACTTATTTGACAATATTAGGCTTTGTGGTGCAACGCAATCACTTGTGTTCATTGGGACCATTTTGTAATTGACTAAATTCTATAATTATTCCATAATTCCGTGTATATGTAGTTGTTAGAGTGTCCTAATATTTGGTATACTGTGTCCACATCGATGACGGATTGCGCAGTCGAACGCACTGCTGACGCGACAGAAGACGGGGCGTCTGTCGCGTGAACGCGTCCCTCGCGGCACGTCTGTCTCCGCCCCTCGGCAGCAAAATGGCGACGGTTGAGTTTGATGCGGTTGCGGATCCGGAGATGGAGCTACTCAGCGACGAAGAGCTGGAAAGGTAATTTTTAAGAGCGTACAGACGAGTACAGTGCTAAGTAATAAAAAAGAACATTCTCCATGTGTCCGGGAGGTTCTGTATTTAGCTGACACGGCCCACATCAAACACGCGATGACGGGAGTGAGTTGAGGGCGTCGTGGGCCTCGCTGCTCGGTCGTGTTTCTGTTAGGCTGAGGGCCGAAGCGACCACACGGTCCCGCAGCTTCTTCGCTCAAAGCGCGGTTGATTTGTCCAGCTGCGTGCGTGCTAACGTTTGTCAAATGTGCAAGTTGTTGTGTTGTGTGGTTTATGAGCTAGAAACTAGGTCGACTCGGTTCTCCGGTACGTGTGCTGTCTGCGAGCAAATTCAGCTCGCTGCCAATGTCGGCCAGCCCCGCTGAGTTAGGGTAACACTAGCCCCCTAACTCCCAACACTAGCCCCCTAACCCTAACTAGCTTTCACAGACTGTTTAGCATTGTTTGGATGTTAGCGTTAGCTAGCTACGTGTTCATCTAAGAAACGAGGTAGGTGGCCAACCTCCCTAACCCTTCCCTATCCACGTAGGTACAGACCTCAACCTTACATTGCAAAACATTTGCAGAGGTTCCAACATAACGCGGGTTGTCTGATCCGTTTTGGGAATGTAACATTATCCCCAAGGACGTTTCGTGTATGACATGACTTCCCCCTCAGGTAACAGCTGTGTGACGTTTACTTAGTGTGAATATCAGTTTCACTAAAGGCGAAATCTGTAGAGAAATGTGATAGACCCTCGCGACATTAGATACAAATCTTTTGCTTACTCGTGGTTCATGGACATAGACTACACCGCCTTGGTATATTTATTGGAATTCTTTTAATGTTTGAATTCATATCAGATTATAAACACGTGCACACATGTACGAGTAACTATTACTGTTTGTATAATAGTTAACACTATACCAACAATAATTTTCAGTCACAACCAATTGTTTACTCTAGTTCATTGTTACCTACTAATTAACTGGGTCCTCTGTCCTTGGATGTTATATGGTAATGCTGTCACTGTGTATGGTACAATTTTTTCACTTAAATCTGAGATTGGTCTCATCCAGTCTGTGGCTCTTATGTAGCCAGGCTGTGTTCAATTATCAAACACCTAAGGGTTGCAATACATTAGCTACAGCATGTGTTACTGTTTTCTGCCAATCTATATGTTGTCATGGCGACAGGCAGTGTTAGTCATATGCAAGCATGCATGACAGGGGTGCCCCAAGAAACCGTTTTGAAAGTGAATGTCTAACCCTAACCCCCAAACCTAACCCTCCCTTATTCCTCACCCTCAAATCTAACCCCAAACCTAACCCTCACCTTCAACTCCTTTAATCATAACCCTAATCCTACCGTTAACCCTAAACCTCACCTTCAAACCTAACTCTCCCTTAACCCTAATCCTCCACTCTGCTGCCTTCCATCCACACAGTTGGCTGCGATACCAAACTTTGGAAAGCAATGGATTTCTGCCATTAGACTCACACATACAAAGCTTTTTCTTCTCCTACCAGTCAAAATATGACGTTAGCAGGGATTCTCCATTTTGGCTTTTTGGGCCCATGTTCGGATATACTCCGTCTGTGGTAGAGACTGTGAATTAGGGTTAGGCTTCACATAGTAGTGAAGAGAAGTTAGGGGAGTAGTGAAGAGATGCATGCTCATCAGCTAACTTCTGGGTTCTGTTGTCTCTGGTCTCTGCTCGTCATGTTGTATCTGCATGTATCCAGGGAAGCCGAAGGATGCAAAGAACAGGGGAATGTGTACTACATAAAGAAGCACTACTCTGAAGCCCTCAGCTGCTACACCAAGGCCATCGGTAACAAGCTCACTCTCTTCTTCTCTGAGCTCTTATGCATTCATGCTTTTCTAGTGTTTCTCTCTATCGTATATAGAACATACGTATATAGAACATATATATCGTATATAGAATGATATAAACATTCACACTACAGTTTGAAGCTTTTTTTTAAGTGTCTGTCCTCCCCACAGACACATTAGCACAGCATGGCTAAATGGTCACCTCTGTATGTAACTTTTAAGACTGTGTGTGTGTGTGTGTGTGTGTGTGTGTGTGTGTGTGTGTGTGTGTGTGTGTGAGAGAGAGAGAGAGAGAGAGAGAAGGAGTCTGTATTAATTGGGTTGTGCGCATAAATGCATATTACAGCTTTAGTCTCTTATGTCATCAGGATCTTCTAATACTAAAACCAAAATAGAATGTTTCACCATGGCAACACCTAGTTTTTTGAAAGTTCAACATACACTGAGAAGAATCAGCCAAGTGCCACTTCCCTAACCCTTATCTATCCTAACCCCTAACCCTGACTTTCTCTTAGTGATGAAATGCAGGTTTTTTGCAGATTCTCATTGGACAGTTCAGAATTTTATTTTCCCTTTACCAGACATGTGCCCAAAGAATGCCAGTTACTACGGCAACCGTGCAGCCACTTTGATGATGCTGAGCCGCTACAGGGAGGCGCTGGAGGACTCCCAGCAGGCTGTGCGGCTGGATGACACTTTCATGAAGGTGAGAGAGAGAGACCACTCAGCTGGTCAACCATAGCCAGGGAAATCTTTAGCATTAAGGACAGAATGTCCCAGTACAGTTTCATGTTGGTGGGGAACAAAAACAATAAAATGAGCAGTGCTTTTCTCGCAAAGTAGAGTAATAATACAAATAATCCTGGATACACACACAGCTGCATGCCTCCCATCTCTGACTGTGTGTGTGTGTGTGTGTGTGTGTGTGTGTGTGTGTGTGTGTGTGTGGTCATTCACTCATCCTCTAACCCCAGGGTCACTTACGGGAGGGCAAATGCCACCTGTTGCTTGGCAATGCTATGGCAGCCAGCCGTTGCTTCCAGAAGGTTTTGGAGCTGGAGCCCGACAACTCCCAGGCTCAGCAGGAAGTATGATCACCTGTCACAGCACTTATAATCATGCTCTACCTATTGGCACAAAATGACTAGCCAATGGTGGATTCATGCAATTGGAATTGGTATATTTTGTGGTGACATGTATAAAGATTTTTCTCAGTTTTTTCTTCATGGATTTGCTTGGGTAAAGTGTTGTGTGTGTGTGTGATGTGATTTGTGTCCTGTAGATGAAGAATGCAGAGTCTGTCCTGGAATATGAGCGGATGGCGGAGATTGGATTTGACAAAAGGGACTTCAGAATGGTGATGGATGGATCTTTATTGTCTCGGAGCTTAGACAGAAATTCATCTTTGACATGACTTTACAGATCACAAATATACACAGTCACAAGTACAATCCAATTTATACATCATACTGCTTGTGAAGCACACTACAAAGTGAAGTGCTGCTGATTGTGTGTTTGTTTGTGTGTGTGTGTAGGTGGTGTTCTGTATGGATCGAGCACTGGAGTCAGCTTCTGCGTGTCACAGGTTTAAGGTGCTGAAGGCAGAGTGCCTGGCGCTGCTCGGCCGCTACCCAGAAGCCCAGTCTGTTGCCAGGTATCTGTATAATGGCATCTCCAAACATTGTTTCCATCATTACTTCTTATACTGATGATGAAAGTCAGCTAATATGTCCTATAAAAACTTTACTTTAATGAAGAAAATTAAAAAAATTTAATTTAAAAACCTGTCAGACTTTGATCTTACAGTAGTAAATACAGACATTTTCTCCTGCAGTGATATCTTGCGCTTGGACTCCACAAATGGCGACGCCCTGTATGTGCGGGGTCTGTGTCTCTATTATGAGGACTGCATCGACAAGGCTGTGCAGTTTTTCGTTCAGGCACTGCGCATGGCGCCCGACCATGAGAAAGCCCGCCTGGCCTGTAGAGTGAGTCCTCACGAATGATCCACTCACAAATTCTCTTCCCAACACCTGTAGGGACACGTTCAGCCATACTGTGCTGTGTAGAGGATGTCATCACTCCCACTATAGAGTTTTATTATTGTGGCAGGCTTGATCAAAATATCCACCATGTTTTTTTTCTTCTTTTTTTTGGCTAACTGCAGAATGCAAAAGCCCTGAAGGCCAAGAAGGAAGAGGGGAACCAGGCGTTTAAGGAGGGCAACTTTGAGGAGGCCTGTGAGCTCTACTCTGAGGCCCTGACCATCGACCCCAACAACATCAAGACCAACGCCAAGCTCTACTGCAACAGAGCCACGGTCGGCTCTAAGGTGAGCTGGTACAGCCTTGGGTTAGGGTTAACCGTAACCCTGACTAACTCTTAAAACATGCAGGAAGCCATTGTCGCTCTAGGGCATTTTCACTTCCCTTCAGGTCACTTTGTGTAAGTCATTGTGGTATATTTCCCTATACCTGGAGTTTCTATCAAAGCAATTTTGAAATTGTAAATTAAGGAAATCTTTGCGTACCTTTTTGGTCTACTATTAGAGCAGATTTACCACATGATTGTATTGTAAACCTGCATGCAGAAGTGTGTGTGTGTTCATGGGCTGTATAGATCAGGAGTGTGTGCCTGTATGTTCACGGGCTACAGACAGCAGGAGTGTGTGTCCATGTGCTTCTGTGTGTTCATGGAAGGGAGAGCTGAGTAAGAGACCAGATCAGTGTGATCTATTTAAAGTGACTCCACACATGCCTCAAAGAGAACAAATGATTGCTGGAATGTGTCACCACACACACTGCGCATACTGAATTCTGAGCAACATCTTATACCTGAGTCAGTTTCAGGACCCTGTCTACTCTATAGCGCTATGGCATGTGTCAATTTTAGAGTTATAAATCACAAGGTTAGAGTTTTAAGGAAAATGGATAACTAATGGAGTCTTCCATCCCATGTCTTCCAGTTAAAGAAACTGGAGCAGGCCATAGAGGACTGTACAAAGGCCATTAAACTGGACGAGTCCTATGTTAAAGCATACTTGAGGAGAGCCCAGTGGTGAGGCGTGTGTGTGTGTCTGTGCTTGTGCATATGTGTCTGTGCTTGTGCGTGCGCGTGTCTGTGCTTGTGCGTACCTGTGTGAGTGCTTGTGCGTGCGTGCGTGCCTGTGTGAGTGCTTGTTCTTGCCTGTGTGAGTGCTTCTGCGTGCGTGCGTGCCTGTGTGAGTGCTTGTTCTTGCCTGTGTGAGTGCTTCTGCGTGCGTGCGTGCCTGTGTGAGTGCTTGTTCTTGCCTGTGTGAGTGCTTGTGCGTGCGTGCGTGCCTGTGTGAGTGCTTGTTCTTGCCTGTGTGAGTGCTTGTGCGTACGTGCGCGTGCGTGTGTGCGCACGCAGGCCTCTGATTGCTGTTTGTAACCCTGCAGTTATATGGACACGGAGCAGTATGAGGAGGCTGTGCGGGACTATGAGAAGGTGTACCAGACAGAGAAGACTAAAGGTAAGGGTCAAAGTTGGGGCTGGGGGTAAGGTTAGGGTAAAGAGGTTAGCATGTGAGGTCTGACCTGTACAGGCACACATAGTGGTTAGGGGTCACTCACCTGTACAGGGACACATTGTGGTTAGGGATCATTCACCTGTACAGCACGAAGTTGAAGCAGTTGATTTTATGTCCTTCAGAACACAAACACCTGCTGAAGGCGGCTCAGCTGGAGTTGAAGAAGAGCAGAAGGAAAGATTATTATAAAGTTTTAGGAGTGGACAAAAACGCCACCGAAGATGAAATCAAAAAGGCTTACCGCAAAAGAGCCCTGATGCATCACCCAGGTAGAGTCTCCCATGCACAAACATCAGAAATATCATTAACACTCATCATTGTAAAACATTGTTCATATCAGCTCGAACTCAGCCCAGCATGAATCTTCCCAGTGCCATCAATGGAATTCTTGCTGTTGGGATTCTCTGTTTGATATCAGTTCTGTTGTCTATCTTTTCTTTTGATGTGATGTTACTACAACCCCCCCCTCAGACCGGCACAGTGGTGCAAGTGCAGAGGTGCAGAAGGAGGAGGAGAAGAAGTTTAAGGAAGTGGGAGAAGCCTTCACCGTGCTCTCTGACCCCAAGAAGAAATCCCGTTATGACAGTGGTCACGATCTAGAGGATGACGACATGAACATGGGTCTGTCCCTCTCACTCTCACCCAGCACGTTAACATGGCTCTATGTTTCTCACATCAAATTAAACTACATGAGTAACCTAGCCACTTCTTTTAGGATTATTCTTCATTTCAGTCTCTAGTAATAAATGTGTAAGCTCATTGCTATACTGTTCAATAATTATCCTATTATCAAATCTTCCAGATTTTGATGCCAACAACATCTTCAAAGCGTTCTTTGGTGGCCCAGGTGGTTTCAGTTTCGAAGGTGAGGCATGCGATCTAGACCCCTAACACTAACCCTACCACTCCAGACCCCTAACACTAACCCTACCACTCCAGACCCCTAACCCCTAACACACTAACCCTACCACTCCAGACCCCTAACACTAACCCTACCACTCCAGACCCTAACCCCTAACACTAACCCTACCACTCCAGACCCCTAACACACTAACCCTACCACTCCAGACCATGTAGACCCCAACAATAACACTGTACTGTTGGCTGTATTCTATGGAGCTATTATGCTGCCAAAATGTTGTAAACAAATGGCACATTCAGTAAATATCAAACTGTTTGCAAACAAATACAATGTAGTTTACAAATGAAAAACCCAACTTACAAACACAAAGCGCAATAGATACATCACAATTAACTAATATGTTTTCCAAAAACATTCCCATGTCATGATTCACAAATATGTACAACTGTCCTTTGTGGATCATGTGACCTTTGCCACACTTTTACCAGGAGCACCTTCTGGTGAGGTTTTCTCACAAATACACACTGACTCATACAAATTCATTGCTCCTGATCAGTAGGGGGTGCTGTTGGTACACTTTACAAGATACGGTTGATTTATTAGATCATTATTAAAACATTATGGTACATTATTTTTGAGAGGAAGTTAAAACAGGAATGAAATAGTCACAGAGAAGGTTAAATGGATTTCACTGGTTTAAATTAAATGCAGTGCATGAGTGCAGCTTTGTAATAAATCCTGGCTGCCTTTGCAGTTTTGCTATCAAATCTTCAGATGCATGTTTTTGCTCTGCATCAGTCTTGTTCTTGTAGGTCTCTGCACTTTTACTCTTGTAATGGTTGAGAGTCAAATTGCAATCCTTAGACAGCTGTTTTCTACGAGCTAAGCACACAGCTTTACCTTTAGTAAATAAATATTTATAAGGCCATGTCTTAAAACTCTGCATTCTGCATCAATCTTTTTTCTTTTTTTTTTCGTTGGAGCCAATTTTCTTTTTTCCGCTTTTTTCTTGAAAGCTGTCCAACACATTTGAGTGAAGGTGCATGTGTGGACTTAATGGGCTGACGCAAATTTAACAACAAAAATGTTAATAACTGCATAGTTGTTTTTTGTGCACCTACAGTATCACAGTGTAATATGTGTCGTAGTTAGACATTTACTTTGACTTCTAATTAATCAAACGCTCCCTTGTAAAGTGTACCAACAACCATCAACAACAACAAAATTGTACCATCTACAGCCATCACGTATTTGTAAGTCGTGTTTTGAATTTGTAAACTGTTTCTTGTTTGCAAATAGTTTGATATTTACAGAATCTGTCCTGTTTGTTTACAACTTTTAGGAAGAATAATAGCTCCATAGTGTTCCTCAGATTAGACTGTTTGGTTATGCATGTCATCAGTTTGTTCTTATGTCCATAACTGTTACATCTGCCATAACTGGATTAACACATGCTGTATATTTGTTTATAGACTTAGGCAGTTTTGTTCTCTCTCCTGTAGCATCTGGACCTGGAAATTTCTTCTTCCAGTTTGGCTAACTGGACCTTCTCCAGCATGTATGCAGTAGACCCATACAATCTCCCCGCCCCACCCCTGCCCCCATACTGCAGTGTGAGGTGCCACCAGCCCTCTTAGACCCTCAGCTCAAGATGTTGACTGGATCTGATACTCTGGCCAGTAAATGATCATCCTGTAACCCTGTAAACAATCTTGTCACCAACACAAGAACAGTACTCCCTTTGGTTAAAAAACCCATTCTTCCTTTTTTTGTCATTTCCCACCTTCATATAGTCTAATAATGTATAAATAATTAAATAAGAAATGGTCCAAGTTAAATAATCTGTCATAAAATGATGACTTTGTTTGGGGGTTTTGTTTGTGTGGTCATGGACCTGTTTCGTCGAGACTTTCTTCAAGTGTGGTGTATGTAAGTAACATAATGAAGTAAGGTGCTACACAGCCCCCTCAGCTTGGGAGTCTCACTCGCAATGTTCAGTACATCAGTGCAGGAATCACCGAGGACACCCCCGTGTGGCTACTGAAACTTGTCAGATGGGCGAATTTCATCCCTACTAAATTACTTCATTGTCCTCTTGTTAAAATCAAATAACAATTTGCAGATTAAATGAGTCATTTTTCACTTTTTCCCTAAACTGATCCCTAGCCATGTCCTCAAGTATAACACACTCCTTTCCTATGCCAAATGATACCACATAAATCAGCCCTGTTCCGTCTCCTGTTGACTGCGTTTCTCTCACTACTGCATACAGCAGCGCGGGCAGCGTTAGTCTGCGTGTGGTGTTCGAGCACCCCCGCGTGGTTTTCTCCCTCTGCAGGGTTCATATTTCAATGTTGCCATGCACCCGTTGCTGCATTGTACATTTTACTGGAATGTATAGTGTTTCTTTGTGTTGATAGTCGATGACTGTTTTTTTTTTTTTAACTGAATTATATTCACTTTTTTAATGTCAATATTTATTGTAAATTCACAAGCCAAATGTGAGCCAATGAGGAGTGCTGTGGGTTGTTTTGTTTGTTGTAAAAATACACCAAAATCAGCATGTTTGACGGCAGCCCGTTTCTAACAGGTCGTGACCGTAGAACTGGGAAGGTCGTGCTGCAGGTTTGGCCTAATTTGATTACAGATATGTTAATTCACTCCCTATAAACAGATCTGCAGCAAACGGTCAAAGGCATAGCTGAGGTGACTCCACAACTAAAGGACATTTTTGGGCGCTTTTGAAAATTGAAATTCAGGAAATTGGCTGCCTGTAAAAAGTCTCCCGCATGCGACCATAATCATTGTTTGGCTAAAACATGAAGTTTGCTTCAATTTAAACTGATATATATCGCCTAAGATCATATGGCACTTTTGAAAGAATCTCCACGTTTGTCTGGCTCATGTTAAGAACTGTCTTATCTATGAACCGTTTCAAATAGTACTGTAAATAAAGTCCGCTGGGTTTGTTTCTCCCCTTCACTTGACTACAGACCGTTTCTGACCGTTTTTGATGATTGGATGCTTTGCAGTTTTTTTCTTAAAAGGTGGTCGTTTTTATTACTAGTGATTAACCTGTTTTCAGACACACATACACATGCACAAGTGATTAACCTGCTATCACACACATACACTAGTGGTTAACCTGCTATCACATATACACACTCTAGTGGTTAACCTGTTATCCCACACACACACACACACTAGTTATTAAACTGCTATCTCTCACACATTTGGTTAACAACATGCTATCACACACACACTAGTGTTTAACCTGCTATCACACACAAACTAGAGGTTAACCTGCTATCTCATACACACTAGTGGTTAACCTATCACATGTATGCACACACAC
The DNA here is from genome assembly GCF_052324685.1 of Brachyhypopomus gauderio. Taxonomy (NCBI): domain Eukaryota; kingdom Metazoa; phylum Chordata; class Actinopteri; order Gymnotiformes; family Hypopomidae; genus Brachyhypopomus; species Brachyhypopomus gauderio. The sequence continues at coordinate 37,822,869 of NC_135212.1, read as the reverse complement.
ACACTGGTGGCTAACCTGTTGTCCCACACACACAATCTAATGGTTAACCTGCTATCACACACACACAATCTCTAGTGGTTAACCTGCTATCACAAACAAAACTAGTGGTTAACCTGCTATCACACACTCGGGTGGTTAACCTGTTGTCTCACACACACTGGTGGTTAACCTGCTATCACATACACACACACACTCTAGTGGTTAACCTGCATTAGTGTGCGTTACCCTTTAAAACCACGTTTTGTTACGTCGTTGCTAAGATACATGAGACCGTCCCAGTTTCACGGCGGTAATTCGCCGTGTAGTAACTACATTTACGTCGAAATGTCTGATAACGGAGAACATGGTCCGAGAAGCACGTTTGCTGCCTACATGGCAGAGGGTGACCAGCTGTTTCACAAAGGAAAATATGTCAAGGCCATTGAGAGCTACTCAACGGTAAGATCTGGTTCAAAGTGACCCTAGTGTGACAAAGTAATTCTAACAGTAAGTGGAACTCTAACCCTAGTTTTACCTGCTGGTGGTCGTGTGTATAACGATAAGATGGTTCTTAGGGTCCAACTTTGTGTTGAACACTTAATGCGGAATGTATGCTAATTTGCTTCAGAAAGACATTCGTTTTGATATATTTATAAGCAAAATATGTCTGCTTTAGGCGCTGACTTTGCAGCCACACGACAAGAATTGCTTGGTTGCCAGATCCAAATGTTACGTGAAATTGGGGGATTCTGAAAATGCCCTGAAGGACGCAGAGGAATCCCTGCAAGACGACGAGGGATTTTTCAAGGTTCGACCTTCCTTTCGATATAACCCAGTTATAAAAAACCTGTTAGGTCCACATGCCGTTTTTCTCGATCTTGGAATGCTACATTGCAAATTGGTGAATGAGATTTAGTGTAGGGTATAGGCCTAAATTTAATATGTTACTGCTTAGTAAAATTCTACAGTAGTAAAATTCTGTTCGCCTGGACACTGGAGTCTGCCAAATCTGAATGTGAAAATGATTGCAAAGATAAAACAATTTTAATGAAAAACATAATAAAAATAATAATGTCAAATACAAAGTGTCTAGCGTTGGGGCTCTCCTAATATTCCATGTCAACGGGTTCCATTTAGAAACGGATATACACAGTGCCGTTTCAAGGTATTTGGGGGCCCCAAGCAAAGACACCAACCGGGGCCCCCCCAACCTCCACACCAGAAATCTCATGCCCAAACCCCCCTCCGGCCAAAAAAAAAAACATATCTGGCCGCAGTCCACCTTCAAGAATCACAGCATATACACCTCAAACTAACTACTTTACAAATTTACTACTTGTAGCTGAACATAGCAGATTTAAGTATGGGATTACCCGGGACGTATATATTGTTTTTAGCCTACCTGCTGCTAAATTACACCATTTGTACAGGTAGGCCTAATTTATCCAGTGTAAATCATCACTTACCACTGTCTTGTGTTTTTTTTAGGGGTGGGCATAGATTAATTTTTTTAATCTAGATTAATCTCACTGAAATCTTGAAATTAATCTAGATTAATCTATATTAAAATGGCTCATATGTGTGCTACACAAATAATAACTAAAAGTCAGCTTTTGAGATAGGGTTTCTTAATACAGAGGGTGTATTAGACCAGGGGCTCATCTCCTGTTTCCAAAATGCATCAATGACTGCTTGAGGAAGCTGTTCTACTTTGATACTTGAAGAAAAAAACATACTCAATAAAATGTAGGCTACTCGTGTTCAACGGTTTATTCAGTTAAACATGAATTTGTAAGCCTACATACTGTACATTAAAAGGGGTTGATAACATGTTTATTCAGCTAAACATGATATTTGAAATGTAAGCCAACATTTAGTACATTTAATCTCACGGACATAATTTGGGGGGGACTTTTTCAAAAGCCGGTTTGGTCCTCTGAAGTTTTAACGGTTAAAAATAAATATTTAAATAGCGACGAATCTAGCGCTAGGACCATGCAGAAAACGACCGCTCCGAGCTCCGCTCCGGTAATATTTTACCTAAAAATGAATTTTCCATGAAGCAAACCTGGCGACTTCGTGGCTGCATCCATGTAAACACACGTACGATTTTTAATTCACAGGTTTGAAAACTCGTTCTCGCCCCTACTGTGCAATTTGGTTAGGAATACAGCCGAGCTAAACTGTCAAGTTGAAAGTCATCATAGTTTGCTTACCCATTTAGTAGATATATTAACGGCGATAATTTTTATATCGCCCGATAAGAGTATCAAATTAACGAACGCCGTTAACGGCCCACCACTAGTTTTTTTGTGTTCCTCTTCCTTCTTTTGTTTTCTCTTTTGGCTTCCTGATGGATAAATTCGCTTCATGGTTAAGTTTCATATTTGCCGGCGTCTAAAACTTGGCTGTCTGCCAGGACAGTGTCTGCCTGCCTTCAGCAGCTGGTGGGAGGGGCCCCCTTGAGGGGGATTCTGAGAACAGTGTCATTGCTCATGACTTTGAGAATGTAAAGGGGGGCTCACACAGTTTGTCGCTGCATTTAATTCTTAACCTGTTGTTGTCTGGGGGCCCCAGGCCAGCTTGGGGCCCCAAGCAATTGCCTGGTTTGCCTGCCCCATCGCGACGGGCCTGGATATACATGTATTTTACCATTGAGGGTGTCCGCTGCTTCCACCTGAATAGCCGTTCAAAGCCGCTGGATGCTCTAGTGCCCTGAAACGCGATTTAGGGGTTAGGGTTAGAAGAGTAGTGTTCTTCACACGCGAGAAGTACCTGATGGCAGGAAAGGTCGCCTTCTTCAAGAGATGATGAATATTCAAAGGCTGTATATCCCATGATTTTTCTTTTAGATTTTTCCAATTACGATGTCTGTGTGTCTTTATGTTCAAGACAAACAGACGTAATTCACTTTTACATGACCAGGCTGTTTGTTACTGCTCCGTTAAGATGGAGATAAGATAAATGAGCTCTTTTCTGATTGGCTGCCCTGTATTGCCTCCATTCAAAAAGCAACCACAGCTGAAAGGCACTTGAGAATTACAGCTGTTGGTTGCATAGGTAAACATATGTAAATTAGTTTGTTCTTGTGACAATGCGGAAATTGTTGTTTAAAACAAACTGATTTTGCAGATTTGATTCCACTTTATGGACTGTATGAACTGGTGGAGTATATTTGAATGGTGTGTTTCGAAACTTTAGCGATGTATTCATATTGCTTATACTTTATTTCAACAAAAGCAAGAGATTCAGCTTTGCATGACCGGGGTTTTAATACTGCAGTACTATGTTGATATTTTAAGTAGCTGAATATCTGTGTTAGTTATGGGTGTGTAATGAAAGTATTCTATAAGAATCACCTGCATCACTTTCAATACACTTATCAAGTTATGGGTGAACAATTCTTCTCCTCGCACACAGGGCTTGCATCAGAAGGCGGAGGCCCTGTACACCATGGGGGAGTTTGAATTTGCTCTGGTCTTTTATCACAGAAGCCACAAGCTGCGTCCTGAGCTGCAAGCGTTGAGGCTGGGCATACAGAAGGCTCAGGAAGCCATCACCAACTCTGTGGGCAGTGAGTGCTAATGCTAACTCAGCAGAATGGAGCTATGATAGACTAATCGCAGAGAAATGACAGCCTTGTGTATAATCATGCCACATTTTAGAATCTGATGACCAATAGTATTGTTTGGTATTGTTGATCAGTAACCCATGTTTGCAATGTGTCAAAGTGCACATCTAATTACAGATGAATAAAAACTCTATCAGCAACAGTTGTCTGTGACTGTAGTAACCCAGTTTAGCTGTGGCTTAGACATATTACAACACCACCTGTGACTGGAGTAACCTAGTTTAGCTGTGGCTTAGACATATTACAACACCACCTGTGACTGAAGTAAACCAGTTTAGCTGTGGGTTTAGGCACCATATGATCTGTGTGTCTTCACTTTCTCTCTGTTCTCCCTCCAGCTTTCTCATCTGTTCAACTGGAGAATAAGGGTGATCTCTCCTTCTTCCATAAAGCAGAAGATGTATGTTAATTGTCTACACCTCAAGCCACTTAAAAAAAACTGCAGTGTCATCAGTTGAGACAAACCCTTACCCTAATTACCACATGCACTCTGAACTAAGCATTACCCAAAGGTCAGACGTAGAGGAAATATTTGTCACAACAGCAACTTTTGACTGAAAGAAAGAAATAATTGCATTATTTCACAGATGGGTTTTTTATCAACTGTTTTTCCTGATCATTTGTCTTGTGTGTTAAAATGTGCCACTTTGTATTTACATTTTCTTTGTAAGCTAAAAAAGATTCGACCAAAACATGTGATCCATCCACTAAAGAAGGAGCTGAGACCACAAGACCAGAAGACACAGAAGAGCGAGAAAACAGCCAAGCAGCTACTGGGAGAGCTATACTCTGACAAAGAGTACCTGGAGAAACTGCTCAAAGATGAAGGTGTGTAAAGGGGGAGGGTTTGGGGGCAGTGGGTGTGGTGGGGTGTGTGTGTGAGGACAAGGGTGTCGAGAGAGAGAGAGAGAGAGAGAGAGAGAGAGAGTGTGTGTGTGTGTGTGTGTGTGTGTGTGTGTGAGTGAGTGAGTGAGTGAGTGAGTGAGTGAGTGAGTGAGTGAGTGAGAGAGAGAGAGAGAGAGAGAGAGAGAGAGTGAATGTAGCTGCTGTTTCTCAGACCCGTTGTGTTGTTTGTGTATAATTACTTGCTGCTTTTCCAGATCTTATCAAAGGTAAGACACGTAGTGGTGAGCGCCTGCAGCATCTGATCCTGAACTGCATCTCCTATCTGGACACACGGACAGAGTTTTGGAGGCAGCAGAAACCTATCTATGCTCGTCAGCGGGACCAGAAGCTGCTGCTACAGCAATGGAGCCGCTCCCACCAGCCCTCTGACCCCGCCTGTTATGTCCTCAAAAACCTGGAGGAGATCGATGCAGGTGCACTGGGGGGTCAAAGGTCACAGTTTGGGCCATGGCTTTAGCATTTGTTATCTTTTATTTTAAGGATTTAAGGTTTTACTACTTGTAGCATTTGTTGTGGTTAGTATGCAACAATCAGTCAGTGGCCTGTGTGCTTCTGCTCATGTGTTGGTTGTTTGTTTGGGCAGCACTGAGTGTGGGCAATGCAGAGGGCAGTCTGAAGAAGGCCCAGCAGGTGTTAAAGACTGTACAGGGCTGGTCTGACGACGTTCTGATCAATAGGAGTGAGGTGTTGGGAAATCTCTACAGCTGCATCGGTAACACTGCTCTGGCTACACAGCACTTCATCACACCGCCAGAGAAACCAAACAGGAATTTAAAAAATAGATTTTAGACAAACTTCATCTGCATTAGGTCTTTTAGAGGATCAGTAGTTAAACTATTTTTTTATTGGAGGTACTGTGGAATGGTGAATGATCAGGCTCTGTCTTTGCTCTGTGCTTAGGTAATGCCCTGATGGATCTGGGAGACATGGACAAGGCTTTGGACAACCACCTGAAGGACCTGGAGCTGGCTCGACATGGGTGAGGAGAGAAGAGCCATGTGTTTAATGGGCTGTGTTCTTGCTTATAACAGCTTCTTAAAAACCAGGAGGACCAGCTGCCTTGCTTGACGTTTGTTTCTTTGCTTTTAACAGTAAATCGATGGACAGTAAGTCCAGGGCTCTGGACAACATCGGGCGAGTGTACGCGCGTATTGGCAAATTTCAACAAGCCATAGAAGCGTGAGTGTGTCTGTATCTTTATTATGCACAGTATGTGTGTACACGTTTTGGGTTACAAATTTTTATTACATCTTTAACTAAATTATTGAACAGTACGCATATAGTCAGGGTGTGCAATATCATATATAACGTATTCAATTGGATACGACCAAATTACAATACAGAAGAAAGACCATACTAGTGTTATTAATTTTTATGTGCACACCAAATGTGTTTTTATTGTGCAATTTATTTTGACCACAGTAAATGAATTAGACCACATGTATAATGACGTTCTCTTCCACACCAAATGCGATTTTTCATATGGTGAAGATAAATGACATGAAAAAAACATGTCTGTCTGTCTCTCCCTCCCTCCCTCCCTCTCTTTGCATGTGTATATAGCTGGGATGAGAAGGTGCCTCTGGTGCACAGTGGGCTGGAGAAGTCCTGGCTGTTCCATGAGATCGGCCGCTGTTACCTGGAGCTGAAGCAGTACCAGGATGCCCGAGAGTACGGCACCCAGTCGCTCCACGCCGCCAACGATATCAGCGATGAGAAATGGCAACTCAACGCAAATGTGCTGGTGGCACAGGCTGAGTGTGAGTCTGCAGGAAGGGTTGTTCACAGGGATAGGGTCAAGGTCACAGTGAGGATTAGGCCTGTATCAGCTGTTCAGACAGCTTTGACTCTGCACCTGGAAAAAAGGCAAATATATAGTACATATTGCAAACTTTAATGGGTGCACTAGTATTCAAAATTTACTAGAGTAAAAATCTTTGTATACATAATTATATACAATTATCAACATATTGTACATAAATTTACAGCAGGATTATTAGGTGTTTTAATATAAGATGCAGATTGATAAAATGAGATTTTCAGGTAATTTTTATAAACTTTTTAGTGTTACATGCTTTTAACACAATTTGCAATATATTGTGTTTTTATTTAGTGTTTTCTGTTTTGTTTACACATTCTATAGCCACATCTGAGTTGCAGGGTTACCTGAATTTGTTTGTGAACATCAGATCTTATTGGATCCCTCTAACTTACTCAAAAATCAAATCAAATGTGCGTTATTGGCATGACAGGATACATAATGCCAATGTTGCCAAATCAAGTACAATACAGTACATACAATAAATATAGTTAATATACAATACAGTACATACAATAAATATCATTATTATACAATACAGTACATACAATAAATATCATTAATAAAAAATACTGTACATGTAATATATGTATATCATTAACATACAATACAGTACATATAGTATATGTGCATCATTAATCATTCATTAGTTTTTAATACAATTGAGTAAGAATTTCTATGAAGGACGGAAAGTTAATCAATAAAACACATTTGTTTAGGACATCAGACATGGGACACAATGCAAACAAAAACATATAAACAGTGTAAAAAGAGAATAGATTTGTTAGTGTTTCTCTGACCTTATGACAGTCCTGTATAAATTGTCCCACTAGATCTACAATGTCTTTATTTCTCTCCCAGTAATCTCCCTCTCCCTCTCTCTCTCTCTCTCTCTCTCTCTCTCTCTCTCTCTCTCTCACTCTCTCTCTCCCTCTCCCAGTGAAGCTGGGCGTCTATAGGACCAGTGTGCTCCACTTTGAGAAGGCGCTGGACTTGGCAAAACAGCTGCAGGATATTGTTGCCCAAGATGCCATTCAGAAGGTTACACAGATGTTGGGGTTGGGATTAGACTTTTGAGTTGGGTTTAAGGTTTATGGTTTTGGATTGGGATGTTGGGGGTTTGGGGTTGGGTGTGGGGTTTGGGGTTGATCTTGTCCTCCTTATGTACTGAAGTGCTCATTCTCTCACCATTTGACACATGCTACTTGTAATCACAGCATTTACACTAAGTTCTGAATTCCTCAGAATTCTTGCAAGTGTTCCTCCATTTGTGAAACATATAAGCAGCATATTAGAGCAGAATAATACTGGCTTGGAAGAGACAGGATTCGAGAGATGGAAAAAGGTTCATCACTAAGATTATTAGGCCACAACTCTTGTGGTTTTAGTGCAAACACTCAGCCATCATTGTGTTTCAGGCAAGACAATAAAAGTCACAGTGGACTCTTTCAACAGTGACGCAATTTAAAGTGTGGGTCATAGGCCTGTGTTGAAAAAATCGATTTTCCGATTCAGAATCGATTCGCATATGATGATCTGATAATCGATTCGTACGTCCAAAGATCGATTTTTTAGTGAACTTTTACCCCCGCCTCGTCACTGAATTCACGCAGGCGCGCTCGGTCTAACTAACTGTAAAACAACATGGCGTCGGACAGTGATGGTAACGACGATAGTCAAATCGGCTATCTAAAAACAGAAGGACAGTTTATCCAGTGTCAGTGACTATTTACAGTTAGTCCATGTTACTGACAGTTTACCCAGTGTTTTTACAGTTTAAAAAAGTTGGAAATGTTCTTGTAACGTTGGGCGCAAGGCGATGGACACAGAATCCTTTGCACTTTCCAAATCGTTACGTTTATTACATTTACCGAAGCGCAGACAGCGCACATAAAACACGTTTACATAGAACATGTGTGACTCAAACAAGACGAGCACAGGACGCTGCGCGAACGCACATTAAATAGACAAACCACACAAACCCCCAGTGATGACGAGACGAGCCACAGGTGAGACCAGTGACTGTATATACGGTCTCTGGGTGAGACTTATCACAAGACGCACCCGCACCCACGGAGACGAAAGACGATTAGACGCAGACAACGTTAACACACGCCCAAAAGGGAGGGGTCGGGGACCGTAACGTGACAGTTCTGTTCTTATATTCGCACTTTAAAGAAAAATACACGTTTACATTTTATACTTTCAGTTTATTAAGTGTGAGCACTTTTAAAATAAAAATGCATTTGGTAGCAACAGCTTTTGGGTGAATTCTTAATTATTTCAATCATAATAATAATGCACTGGTTAGTGTCCCAGTAGGAGTCCACTGTTGCAGACATAGACACCTCAAAGATGTCCTCTGTTTATTGTTCTGGATTACCTTTCTTGAAGGTAGATTTATGATGACCCTTTTCACCAGTCTTCCAGCCATCAGTAACTACCAACTACCAGTAACTATTTGCTGATTAATATCGATATAATACTAGTTTTAACATGTTGCTTTTGTACATAGTCAGGAAACAGCTCAAATACATTTTTAATAACACTAAACCCCGAATTGGATCGAATCGGATCGAATCGATTAAATCGAAATAAATCGATTCTTAATCTTCAGAATCGGAATCGGATCGATTCTTGAAATTTTAATCGATACCCAGCCCTAGTGGGTCAGGGTCAGTGTAACCTGCTGAACTGAAACACTTCACACCAGACCATGAGTTTTACATGACTATTATACCATAATATATTAAATCAATTTGACCAAATAATTATCAACAACTGCTTAATGTGCAAGGAAATTGACATGTCCAATATTTTGTTTTCTAGGTGGTCATGATGAATCAAACCCCTGATATTGACTAATCCTAAAATCAGGAGGTATTGTGACCTCCTGATTTTAGGATTATCTAGACTAGTCCTGGATCAGAAAATGTTTGTTTACTTTTCCTGCTTTATTTGCTTTAGATTCAGTCTGAATTCCTCTTAAATGTTGGTCCATTCTGATTATAATTTGATCCGTCTGACTTCATTCTGGCAGGCTCTTCGTGAGACAAGGCAGTTAGTCACACCTTGAGAGAAGACATATGGATGGATGGTTGAACACACTCACCCCTCCTCTCGTGCTTAACTGTTGGATCTGAACCAATAAATCTAAACTCCTGTTCATTCTCTTGGCCCTGGTCTACAAAATAAATACTGTCGGACAGAAGTAGCTTTGGTTCAGAACAAGACTGTGCTGAAAACGAATGGAGCTAATAAAATAATAATAATAAGATAGATATAATAATAATATATATATATGTATGTATGTATATATATATATAATGTATGTATGTATGTGTGTGTGAATATATAAGAGGAAGGATGATTGAACATGAAGTATTGCCCTGTGACAGACCACGTGTGGGTGTCACTCTAGCCCTCGGCCATGTCTGTGTTTCTTTGTCCAGTACCAGGTATCTCAGTAATTTATCAGATTGAGTTTACAATAGACTGAAAGATGCTTTATTGTACAATTTTAAAAGGGCTAATTTTTTTTTCTGGTAATATAAAAAGTTTAATTCACCGTGTTCAAATACTAGCTGGTTATGTAACTGAGTGTTTTGAGAATTACACAACACAAGGCAAACACCTTCCCCAACACCTGTATTTCTCCCAGAGAGGCCTGAGACACCAACGTTGAGCTTTTCTCCAGTTGGTTCCTAATGGTCCTAACGTCGACTCAATACCAATTACTCTTAACTATTAAGTTAATCACTGGCAATTTTCAGGTTAAACGATTACAGGTCTAGATTTAAATTCAGAAAGACCCCAGTATGTAAAACTGCAACAATGAAGTCGTAACAGCAAGACTGACCAGACCCAATCCCCTCCCCTCCCCTCCCCTCCCTCCCCAAGAAATCCGCTCTCGCGCTTTCTCTCATACACACGTCTCTGCGAAAAAATATTAAACTCAAAGAGACTCAAACAGTGTATTGATTAACCTGAATCCTTATTCTGCGTACATATTCATGGCTAACGCCTACGAAACCGATCTGAGTTTAACACACTTCCACGACAATGTCCTCCCAATAACAGACAATTACATTCTTGAAAACACTAAATAATAATAAAAAACCGCTACATGATAAATTAGAAATGCATTTCCTCGTTTTCAGTGGTTGTTCACAGTGGACACGAGACGTTAAGTGCACTACTTGAAGCGCGAGCTTTAGATAAGTGGGCGTGGACCTGGGTGCTAACGTCCTCGCGGATCCTTGAAGCGCGTGCTTTAGATAAGTGGGTGTGGCCCTGGGTGCTGAACGTCCTCGCGGATCCTTGAAGCGCGTGCTTTAGATAGGTGGGTGTGGCCCTGGGTGCTGAACGTCCTCGCGGATCCTTGAAGCGCGTGCTGTAGATAAGTAGGCGTGGCCCTGAGCGCTGAATCCTCGTCTGCGACCGTCGTGCCCGCGCTCGCGTACTCGTGCGCCAGCACGCTCAAGAGTCGTGATTTCCGCTTGGTTCCCTGCGTACTTCTCGGGCAGGCGGGGATTTCAGCGCAGGACTCGAGACAATCGAGGAAAACTGTTCGGCGCCACACAGCCAGTGAACGGGACGCTCTACTTTTACCTCGGGCTTCGGTGAGAATGGACACGTTTTATTTGCTTCCATGTGCATGCGTTGCTCTTGGGTGTGTGCGCCCACCGCTAAACTTAATTTCCTCTTTTGGACATGTTCGTATGTTCTCGCCCACGTTCCGTTGGTACTACAATTTGTTAACAGGAAGAAATGTGTGACTTCATAAACGAGCCCTAGTTAACATTTTGGCTTCGCGGGAGAAACATTCTGCCAAACGCAGTGTTTCTCCCGCGAAGTGTGGCAGTGCCACGCGGAATTGTTTAGTCTGCCAGTACCGGGGTGGAGGCAACCACTCCCCAAATCTCCCCACATCTCGCCAACCTGCTCATTGTTTTATTCGCTCCAGCGTCCTAAGCTTTCGTGCTTTACCAAATGTTCCTAACTGTAGACGTTTCCTTTCCTTCATGAATTGTATGTATTGCTCAAGTTAGTGTATCGTTTAGCCCTGTGTAAAATCCAGCAACTCCGTTAATTTCTGCCGTTGATTGTTGTGTCGTTGGGTCTCTCGAGGGGACCACATTTGTCCGAAAGGATCTTTCTTTGTCCCAACCAAATCTCGTATGGTGCACCCGAGTTTAATTTAGACACAAAGAAGCGGCTCAGACGCCGTGCAGGTGTCCCAACACCTAATCGCCCACTGCTGTACGGTCCACGTGAGACACGTCGCACCAGCGCGGCCCACGTCTGCCAGGGTTTGTGCTGTGTTCAAGGTAAAACTTACGTAACCTCTTGTAGAATTTGGTGCAGGGTTGTATTTTTTTTTTGCGTATGCCTTCTGTAATGCAGATAATTGAAGTGCATCATTTTAATGTGTGAATGCAGGCCGACACACGTTTGCTCCATTTTCGGTATAACGAGAACTTCTGGCGCCAGGCTCCTGATTTGTGAAGACTGACTAAATATTAAAGCCGCATAACGGGAACATCGGTCAGCTTGATGTGCGACACTGCCAGCAGCGTTGATCCGGAAGGTTTTGCAGTGTTTATCAGAAAGTGCGAGTGTATCGTGTAAAAACTGCAGCCGTTTCTGAACATCGACGTTAAAGTGGTTAATGAACCATCACGTAAAGCTGCGTGGTTCCTCAAATTCCAAAAAGTAGAACCATATTTGTTGAGGCCCGTTTCAGAAACGATGTTCCTTTTCCCTCATTTGCACGAATTAATAGTGAAATGCACGAAAATAACACCCTCTGGTGTACACTTTGGCACTTCCTGATTTGAGTTTCTCAGAATGGATGTGTTGGGGACAGTTTTTTTTATACAGTAAATTAGATTAGCTTCAAGTGGACTAGAAGGTGGATTAGCATATGCTACAATACCAGTTGTAATGGAGTGTATGAAAGTAAGTTGAGAATGGTGACATGTTTAACTGTGGAGCAGAACCGTGATGGTGTGCTTTCACATGCAGTGGTGTGGATTGTGTGTAGGGAGACTCCACAACATGGCCAAACCACTGAACCAACACCAGGAAGGTGTGATTCAGGGGAACTGATGACATTTATTTGTTCTGATCCAGTCTGCTGTTGAGGAATGGAAGCCGATCAGAATCAGGAAGCGCCTGCAGCTGAGACCCCAGTGGTGGAGATGCCGTCACCGGCTCCCGAACAGCCTGTATGTGAGGAGGGGGGAGAACTGGCTTCCCAGCCTGAGCAAAGCCCAGTTAAAGTGTCCGACGCTGAGGCCACAGATGAGACGCCAGTCGTAGAGCAGGCTGAAGTGAAATCGCCCGAGAAGCTGGGAGCAGGAGTAGCGGCGGACATGCTGGAGAAGCCTGCTGAGAAGACATCTGAGGAGGTAGTAGTAGAGCCAGAGAAGCAACTGGAAGTTACAGATAAACCTGCTGACGAGCCAGAGCAGAAGGTGGAGCCCAAAGCTGACGATGCAGCGGCACCTGCTGAAGTTGCAAACGAGGCTGTGTCTGCAACAAAAGCCCTGGAGGCTGAGGAGGTTAAAGCAGAGATCACCAAAGAGGTGGAGCTACAGCCTAAGGAGGAGGAGCCACAACCCAAAGAGGCAGTGATGCCGCTGTTCTTTGGCTGGTTCCTGCTTCCTGAGATTGAGGAGAAGATGATGTGCTCTACCATGGAGTTCCTTAAAACTCTGGACACTTTGCAGGCCTTCAAGAAACACCTCAGTGAATGTGAGTAGAGGGTGAGACCGTCACTATTTCTACAGACGTTTCTTTATTTTTCTTCAGCCCTTTTGAATAACTTATTTTTTCTGTAGTTACTGGGGAAGCTGAGAAGGAGGTTGATCTGGAGCAGTACTTTCAGACCAAAACACCACTGCACTGCACCGCTAAATTCTGTGACTATGGAAAAGCAGATGGATCAAAGGAATATGTCGAGCAGCAGGTTGGTTTCTGTGAAAGTTGTTCTGAAGAATCTGAGTGTATTAAGCCAGTTTACCTAAGTAGTGCAATGTGGTACCTATGCTGGACTAGGTGGTGATCTTTTCTTAGTACGGACTTCCATGTTTTCAGAGCAGTTTTCAAAGCAGCCGATTGCTGGATGTGTATGGACTGTGGTCTATTTTAAATGTGTATGGACTGTGGTCATGGGCGCAGATGGAAATTATATATATATATATATATATATATATATATATATATATATATATATATATATATATATATATATATAATATACTTGTAGATGCTAGATTTCGGATGGGGTCAATATAAATCTGGAGGGGACATGTCCGTGTCCCTCCGTCCCCAGTGCAATCTGCGCCCCTGACTGTGGTATATTTTAAATGTGTACGAACTGTGGTATATTTTAAACAACCGGAACAGCAGTTGTTTGTAACTGAGTGTTGACATCATACTGGCAGAGGTGTGATAACGGTACAAATATTTTAGAAATTCTTTCAAGCAGAATCTTTTTTTTTTTTTTTTTTTTTTCCCCTTTTTTTCCACAAGTATTTTGAAGCACATTTGTGAGGAAAGATGTCTCACCTTTTCTTCCTTTGGATATAGTTATGTTCTCCTTTATTGCAGTTTATAATGAGAAGCTGCTCTGTGGTTCTGGAGTTAACTGTGTGCTGGAAGGTTATTAAGTATTTTAGTGTATGCATCATTAATGTTTTTCTTTAACTTCTCTAACTCTGTGCACAAAGGAAAAAGTGAAGGCGTTGTCTCCTCTTCTGTGCAGGTGGTGAAGGATGCGTATGATCATGCGTCCGAGCTGGCTGTTGTTGGCCTCATGGTCACACCTCGCTCCTTCGGTGCCCGCGTGAAACTGACCCCTGAGCAGCTCCAGCTGTGGCCCCCAGGTGCAGACAAAGAGGATGCCCCTGCTTCCTCTCTGCCCGGCATCGAGAGCCTGCCGGTGGGCAGCCGTGCCCATGTGACCCTGGGCTGTGCTGCTGGGGTGGAGGCTGTCCAGACAGGCCTGGACCTCCTGGAAGTGCTGGCCATGCAGCAAGCGGGCCACCAGGCCACCGCCAGTGAGGAGCTGGACGCGGGCACGCTGTCGTACCTGGGTGAGGGACGCTGGTACCTGGAGCTGCGTGAGGCCATTGCATGTGATGCCACCTTCTCCAGCTTCTCTGAAGACGAGCCTCCTGCTGGGTCTGCCAAGAAGGAGGAAGAGTGTTCCACTGGGTCTGCCAAGAAGGAAGCTGGAGACAAGAAGAAGAAGCCAAAATGTTCTATTCTGTGAGGGAGGGAAGAGGAGCGGAGGAGAAGGGGGAGTTTCTTTAGGGCTGTGTGTGTGTGTCTGAGTGTGCATGCATGCATGCACATGCCAGCTTTACTGTACGTGTAAGACATGGGTGTGAGTATTTGGTACCTTGAGCCTGTCTGAGTGCACATGTTGCCTCCCAGCCCCCCTCTTTAGTGGGTTGGGGTTGGGCCCCTACTTCTAGCAGGTGCCTTTTCCTTTCGTTAGGGGTTAAGGGTTAGTCCCAAACCTCTTCACTAGGTGCCATTATCACTGAGGCTCTCCACTCTGCCTTAAGGTCCCCTCACCCTCCTGTAGGTTGTCATGGTTACCCTGCTAGCTCACTTTGACCACTGCATCTGTGTTCGCTGAACATTTCACTCTGTGTAATGTAGGATTGCTTCTTGAATGTTTGTTACTTTGGATGAACAACTACATTCTGTTGTCATCACTTATTTTGTTACTGTATTTTTAGCTGATCAGTGTGGATGCCATTAGACTGCGGATCCAGGCGGTATCTGAGCCAGTCGGGCTTAACTTCTCATTCCTCCACTTCAGTTAAGCAGCCTAGCTTTTGATGCTGGGTGTGACTAGAGTGTGTTTGCAGTCTCTTCCTTTCTCTGCAGTAATATTGTGATGTTTGTGATGAACTTCAGGACCTTCCAGATCAGTGCTTTTGAAACTGCTTTTCTTTTAACAGTCTTCAGTTTCATTGTAGACTCTTCAGTGTTTTCTGTGTTTAAAAGTGTTATTCCTCTATATACACATGTCTGTTCGGAGTGAAACTGTGAAATGTCTTTACTAAAATCTGGGTTAGGATTAACCGTAAACCCTTTACTGGATCTCCTGTGATGGAGTAGTCACCCTGTGGGAGATTTCTCCCTCTGTCATGTCTGCCAATGTGATGGGTTTCACCTAAACCCTGCTAACTCGGTCTGTGTCAGTGTTGATGTGGTACTGTTGTACATCTTCAGATCTGCTCTTTCAGATTGCTCTCACTTGACAAAAGCTGCACTCGGTACTGTGACCTGGTCACTTCCAGCTTTCCTATACAGTGTGGTGCTAGAAGGCAGAACCTTTTTGCTTCTGCAGGGTTGGGTGTAACCCTGACCGCCCCCCCATCCCACTGACCTTCCCCCGCCCCTCTCAATCCTGAGGCCTCTGAGGAGGTTCTGAATTTTGCACTTTTTTCCTTTTCCTTTTTGTACACCTAATAAAGAATTTGCTTGGCTCGAATGTCTTTGTCTGCTCTGTGAAACTTGTTGGTGGCCATGGGGCTTCAATTGGCCTTGTTCCACTTATGTTCAGTCTTCCAAGGACACCACGTGTAATCATTTATCAAAAAGGTGGTTGCATCAAACGATCCTGTTGTGCCACAGTCGACCTGATCATCCCGTGCACAGCAGTGACAGCTGTTTTATATATTGCACGTTTTAATAACGGATGTCTGGAATTTCAATACTTGATGTAGCAGCAGTGCTAGATGTTTTGCTTTCAAAGCCTATAGTATACCAACTATGAAATTGCAGCCTGGTATGGTTGAAAAATGTTTTCCAGAGTTGAGGGTGGTAATCTGCAGTAAATGTAATTTATGGATTCTGCCACAAGGTGGTACTAACTACTTCTTAGTGGCATGTCTGCTTCTAGTCTTAAGGTATTCAAGTTAATTACTTATTGCTTAATTTAGTTTATTGTACTCTGTAGTCTTGCATGCAAAATATGGGGAGAGATTTCTTCTGCAAAAGCTAAATTTAAATTTAGCTGAATAGGTTAATTTTCAGTGTTCCTTGCGTACACTCATAAATCAAAGGGAGGTTGTGTGCATTCTGGCTTCATGGTTTGCTTCCTGTAGTCTGATGAACCCCTTCTAAGACTGATTAGATTTTTCTGGGTTTGTGTGAGTGAATGTGTGTGTGCTTGTTGGATAAACAGAATGTTTTTGAAACGTGTTTCAATGGTACAGTGTATATTTCTTGGCTTTACTAAAATAAATGAACACTTTCTGATTCTTAAGAGAAGGGAGTATGCACAGTTCCTTCCAGTTTATATGTGCATGTGGTCAGATTGGAGATTTAACAGAATTCTTCTCCAGTAAAATATGTTCCTGCTGCCACATTCTATCTGCTTACAGAACACCTTAATAAAAGGTCCAATCTCTTAGTATTTAATATCTTGGAATCTCTCCAATCAGAGGGGACATTTATGCTTAACTCATCATTTTATTAAAGCCATCTGACTCACGCCTTTTGGCTGCAGTTCCCAGACTACATTAAGTAATGACACAAGCTGGGGCTGGAGGCACGAGAGAGCCATTTGCAGTCACAGCGCGCACGGGCCACTTTAATGGACAGGAGTTGATTTGACCTACCTTGCACGCAGGACTCTCCACTATAAGAAAAATGCTTGTCTTGTTGAAACAGGCTTTCACTGATATTTGGATGCTGTCTTTAAATCGAGTAATGTTATTAAATACACCCTACCAGAGTATTACTGCATATATTGTGAGATATTTTATTAGAATCTGGGGTGAGTGATTTCTTAAGTCTAATCATAGCGACAATGTAGACAGAGCTCGTCTGATCCTGTTGCAGCATTTTGATTGAGAAAGTGTTACTGACGTTGCGAAGGTGAGATGATTACACGGACGCTTATACTGTAGACATCGCTTTGAACACTTCGAGGAGCAAGTGTTGGGTAACATTCGAACATTTTATTACTGTTCCAAATCCATGCCAGATTATAAACATTAACAAGAAAGTGACCTTGCTGTCAATATAATGCAATCTTATTTGTAGATAAGGACGCGTTGGAGGCATTAGCCAATCAAACTCTGAGACACGCGCATGGAGGAGGAATCAGAGTGAACAGAGCGTACCAATCAGAGAAAAGATCCATCGGATCAGTCCATCGTCAGACATAAAGAGGGAAATGAGCGGAACTAACGCGCGAGAGACGCGTGCGCTGTCAGAAGAGATCAGTGTGTGATTGTTGCTCGCTGTCATTTACAGAAATATTTGTGTTGTCAAAAGAATTTGCGCTTTCCCAGATTACACAGAAGAGGTAAGTAAGACTTCCTGTATTACGACTTACCTTTACAAATGTGTATGGCAGGGAATTAACAAAATTAATTCCTAACAACTTTTTTTACCACCTGAAGATTATCTATGCACTATATTTAACTTAAACTATAACATATTCTTCTGGGAAATTCTGCACTCTAAAATATTATACTCTGTTATTTTTGATCATTCATCCTATGATGAATGACGGAACTTTCTTACACGTAGTGTGTGTATAAACAAGCTCCACCGGTCGAGCTGTTGGGTCTGAATCACCTGCCAGCAATAAAATGAAGTTTCCTGGTTTTATTTCCTATATCCTCGTAGCCTTCGTTTGCCTGTGTGTTACACACGGTGACCACACACGTAAATGTATTAGAATCGTCGGAATAATGAAAATGAGTTCACAGGCCTACATTCAAATGACTAACAACAACCAAAACGCTCGGACTGAAAACACTCGCATCAGGATCTAATGGATGTTTTGGGGGACCGATGAGGTCGCTGTAGTGTGTGTACGTTGGTCTTTGATCATTCGTCCGTTTACGGTGAAATCAAGTCTTGCATGTCTCAGTACAGAGTTTTCCAGTATCGTTCTCCTGTTTTGGGGGGTTTTAAAATTCCGTTCTCCTAATGTATCGATGTGTCGAACTGTTATTGCGCGCACAGCTGCGTATCTTCATCAGCGCCTACACTAACTTGATGGAGGCTGTGATGTGGACGTCTGGCTTGTTTTCTCTTTCGAATCGGTACAACACGCCCAATGGTGGAGAAGAAAGCCTGATGCGTCGCTGCAGCTCACCATTAGCAGTAACGTTAAGTTATTTTGCGGAACACCAAGTTCCTCGGGTTAGGGTTAACTCTGGGTAATGAGGTTGTAAATAAGGATAACCCACGGTAGGTGTGTTAGGATAAATGTAATCAAGTGTCTAGTTTTGACGCACAGTCATAGTTTAACCTTTACACTGACTAGACACCGCTGATGTGGAGAATCTAGATGTTGGTGCAGCTTTTGTTAATCAGTAAATGGTCCTGGACAAGCCCGTGTGTCCTGAGCGGACACTTCTCCCTTCCCTGGAATGATTTTCTGACAGGAAAATTGAGAAGTGAGGAGACAAGGAAAACCACATGAGACGTTTTAAACACTGACTATAACAAGATAGATGTTCATAGATTTTTATTTTTTTTTGTTTTTGTTTTTTAAGATCTTGATCCCCATGGAGAATATGTGACAGACTCTTCTGTAGCTTTGATCATAATGAGCTATCCTGTGGGTTTTATACACTGCATCTGTATTCACACTTGGCATCAGCACCAGTCACACCTGAAAATGGTGCCTTAGTTAGTCTGATGTGTTCCACATGGACGCGTGTGCGCATACACACACACCTGGTTTGTTAGCTCGTCAATATGATTAGTTGGACTCGGACTAATAACTCTCATCTCTCTAAATGTGTGAATGTATGTGATCTTTTAAGAAGTCTTTTGTTGAATGACATTAAAACCCACTATATTTGCCTTCAGTTAAAGGCATGAATCAGTGCTGTTTGTTCCTATGAGAGGTCGCAAAGATGTAAGGGTCACTAGGATAACCTCACTGGGGGTATCTACTGTACACCCTGACTGGCTCAGAAAGGGCCTGTGACGGCATTAGAGGGTGGGACATCTCGGGGCTATATCAAGCTTTTTGTAAATGTGGGGGTGTTCTGGGATGTCATGGCAGGCATGCATAACACATTTTGGTATCATTGAAATTTTGCCAAAACATAACAACAAAGTCAGCGTGGCAGAGCAGAACATCACTGTAGGTGATTTATTTAATAAGTGCTAAACACCACATGTAATTGCTCCTCTGAGATCAGTCCATTGTGCTTGATTGCACTTTGTGAATTGTCAATCACGCTCTGCCGGTGCAAAACATCCCATTCCAGAGGAACTAAAGTGCAATATAGAGGGTGCAGAGCTGGTGCTAAGCTAAAGGCTAGGCTAGGCACCTGGAGATACGCTGGAGATTTAAACCATTGTTTCCTTCCGTAGTGATGGGAAGTGTAAACTTGCTAGTTAAAGACCCTGGGGAAGACCCAGGACATGCTGGAGAGATTATATCTCTCGGCTGTCCTGGGAACGCCTCGGTATTCCTCCAGAAGAACTAGTAGAGGTGGCTGGGAAGAGGAAAACCTGGACCTCTTTGATTAGGCTACTGCCCCTGCGACCCAGTCCCGGATTAGTAGATGAAAATGGATAGATGGATGGTTAATAAGACTGTAACAGTGAAGGACGTAATCTGCTGTAGTGATATTGAACTGCCTATGGAGTTCTCCCATGTCATTACTGTGTGTGTACATTCCACCATGGGCTGATGCTGAGACTGCCTGTGATGTCACATGACTACAGACCCAGCACCCAAACAGCTTCATTGTTATCTCTGGTGACTTCAACCATACTACTCTGGCTTCTACATTACTGGCAATCCACCAGTATATAGATTGTCCCACAAGAAAAAAAATCAGACAATTGATCAAAAAGAAAAAGGCTATTAAAAACCATAAACAGGATGAGCTGAGGAGCATACAGAGGAACTCCAAGTCTGCTTGCATGATGCAAAGGAATCCTACAGAAGGACAGTCGAGCAGAAACTGCAGGAGAATAACATCAGGGAGGGGTCTAGTGTGGTATGAAGCCATTACAGGCTACAAGCAGAGTAAAGACAGAACACCAGACGGTAATGTGGAAAAACCAAATGAGCTTAACCTCTTCTTCAACCGGTTTGACTGCTCTTTACCAGATCCAATTGCTAGTGACTGTACAGTCATCACCCCCATAACCTCACCTGCACAACTCCTGCCCTTCCTCAAAGTACCACCTCCACTTGCGACAACACGGCCAGTAACTCCTCACTTCCCGACCCACACCTCCCCCAAGGGGTCCCCCCTCCACCTATCACTGCAGATCAGGTCAGAGGTGAATGGAAGAGCATTCACACCAGGAAATCAACTGGTCCGGATAAGGTTCGTAAGACTGCTGAAGTCCTACGGAACTGGGTGAACCTGTACAGCACATCTTCAACATGAGTCTGCAGCTAGGAAAGGTCCCTACACTCTGGAAGACACCATGCCCTGTCCCTGTGCAAAAAAAGAGGTGCCCCAATGCCTTCAATGACTTTAGACCAATTGTGCTCACCTTTGGACCATGAAGCGTCTGCTACTCCAGCAGTACGGGAGCACCCCAAAGAACTAGACTCTCCCCCTTCCTCTTCACACTCTACACGTCTGATTTCTGCTACAACTCCGAGACCTGCCACATGCAGAAGTCCTCAGACAATATGGTTATCGTTGGATGTGTCTGGGATGGCCAGGAAGAAGAATACAGGAACCTGGTAAAAGACTTTTACTGTGTGGTGCCAGTTGAACTATTTGCAACTAAATGCATCAAAAGCAAAAGACATGGTAGTGGACTTTTGACAATCTTGGCAAAACATACAGCTAATGAATGGAAATTGAGGAGAGTGACGTGGATGTGGTCAAGATGTACAAACTCCTCAGGGTGCATCTGGATAACTGGATTGATCTGCCAGTATCGACACTATGCAAGAAAGGACAGAGGCAAAACTCCATGTTTTACCAGTCTGTAGTCGGCAGTGTTCTATTTTATGCTGTGGTGTGATAAGGCAACTGCATCAAGAAAAAGTATCTTGTGCAATGGGACAAACTGATCAGCTGTTCTGGAGCAGTGGTTGGTACTGAATTTCTGAAAGAAGGAGTCTGAACAAACTACACTCAATCATGGACAATAAAAACCACATCCTACACCCAGGCATCCTAAAATGAAGGACTATGTTCAGTGACTGTCCTGAAGCTGCTTCACAGACAGACCTAAAAGGTCCTTTGTCCCCAGAGCCATCAGGCTTTATAACTCAATCTTACAGGGACAGATGGACTGAGGGCCATATGTGTGTGTTCCTGCCTATATATATAGACCTTCATGTAAATGTATGTTACTGTGTACATAGTCATGGCTATGTTGACCCACCTCAACTTATGTTTAATACGTACTATGTAATAATCAAACTGTATTTAACTGGTACCAATACTACTGTGTATTACTAAACTGCATTCAATACCAATACTGTAAATGAAACTGCACCCCCCTGCACTTTAATACACTTATTTATTTTACACATCCACCCCCATAATTAAAAATCATTATTGCTCTGTACTTGTGCCATATATGTAAAACTCACATTCATTCAGTCTTTTATCATTCAGTCTTGTCAGTTCTCTACAAGATGTATCGACTCAATGTATAATGCTACTGAGACTCTAATTTCCTTCGGGATCCATCCATCCATCCATCCCTCCCTAGCAACCTCTTGTTGATCAATAACAGGGGGCCGAACACAGAACGAAGATGGGGAGGGAAGTGGGGGGAGGGGTGGGGCACAGAAGGGATCTGGCATGGGAACCGTCTAAACTTTACATCTAGTTCATCATTTTCAGTCTAATTCATACACTGATGAAGACTGGTAACTGAATCTCTTTTCCTCTTTCTAGAGCATTGTGTAATCTTTTGCCATGTCAGCCAAGGCGATCTCTGAGCAGATGGGGAAAGAGTTCCTGTACAAGTACATCTGTACCACAGCCACTGTACAGAACCGCTTCCGCTATGCTAACGTCACTGCAGACACAAACTGGGGCCAGCTGATCCAGGAGCACCCGTGGCTCCTGACTGAGGTAGGTGTGATTGCGGGGAATCTATCAGAGATCACAGATGCAGGGGTGGGGGGGTGGGGGGTAGGGGTGGGGGGCTTTAGCCTTTTGCTGCCTTCCAAAATGTGTGTGTTGAGCAGCCCCTACCCAGGCTGGTGTTGCATTCGTTTTGCTCCACAAAAGAATTCTAGACTTATTTGTCAATTCTGTCTCCATTTGTTCAGAGTTACAATTACAGTATTGCCAGTTATGATTCTGACAGGGTAGCTCAATATTTCCTCTGCCTTTGGCCAAAATCCTACAGGATGTTGATTTACCATAGTTGTTCAGATGACACGCATGCCTCTCTCACCATATGATTACAGCTCAGTAGATTCACCACCAATGTCTGGATGAAGCATATCCTTTGATTAAATAAGGACAACATGGATATCACTGTTTGGTAACAAGAAGAGGACTAATGAACACCTCATTCTCAGGCTTTAAAATAAAAGATCAAGTCTGATGTCATAATGTTCTAATAGACTCTGGCAATCCAAGTCACATTAGAGGCGGGAGGGCAGGGTTGGCAGTCCTACGTGCTCAGTGGGCTCACGTGAGCTACATAAAGACAGCAGAGATTAGTCTCATGACCATGAGACTAAGGCCTAGGCCTGCACACGGCGCCCCTCACTACACCTAACGACACTCTTAATCAAGCCTCTGGCTAATCACATTAGAGATGACTCTGCTGGAGTGAGTTCTCTCCTGGAGAACAGACACTGCTGAAGCTGTGCACCCTGGATTGAGGGATGCTTGTGCAGTGCCTAAAGGGCACAGACAGGCTCCTAGAGGAACTAGCTCCTGCATCTGAACCTGTAGTTAGTAGCTGAGCTCTATGAAGCAAATGCTTCATAGACATGGAATCATTTGAATCATTCCATTGACATGGAATCATTTGAAAACTAGATGTTTTGTATCCATTGTCAAAATGTAGGTTCCTCATAAATAATGTGGAAGGCCTATGAGTTTAATTAATGTTGTGTATTATGTTTTAATGTGTTTGTCTGAGCATCTGCTATCCTGTCTAGGTCTCTCTTGTAAAATAGACCTTTTATCTTCATGGAACTTCCTGGTAAAATGGCTCCATGCTCTTGTTCATTCCTGGCCCCACCCCTCTGTCTTTTCTACTGTCTGTCAGGGGTGGGGTGTTCTAATACCGTTTCGATTTCCTGATACTGTTTCATACTGAAAGGTAAATGGGGTTTCAGAAAGAGATTAAGTTTAGGTTCAAAAAGTACAAGTCCAAGCCAAGGGTCAAAGATTTAATCCTAACCCTAGATTTAACACTAACTTTAAGACTCTGCCAATATCTGGTTATGCATGTAACTTAACCCTAATCATTTGCATAATCATTGCAATTTAAACATGTATATTGTAGGATGACGTTTATAGACCTGTGCAGTTGTGACATACAAGATGTGTTTTCTCTCCACAGCGATTGGTTGTGAAGCCAGATCAGCTGATCAAGCGTAGGGGGAAGCTGGGATTGGTGGGTGTGAATCTGGACCTGCAGGGCGTGAGGGAGTGGCTCAAACCGCGACTCATGAAGGAGACCTTGGTAAGGTGACAAACATGGGTACCAACACGCGCATGCACACACACTCGTCAGATTTATTTCTTTTTTGACTTCCATGATTTTTTCCAGCTGTATGAGTGATTAACCACTTGTGTGGGTGAGACATGAGTAAACAAAAACCTCAGGTATTTAGAATAATAATACCTGCAAATAAGAATATGAAGAACAAGAGTGTCTCAATGTCCCTCTGACTTGTCACTTTATTGCTCAAATGTGCAAAAAACATGCACACACGTGTGAGGGTGTGTGTGTGAGGGTGGGTAGGAGTGCGTGTATGTGGGGGGGAGGTGTTGTGCCTGAATTTTCATTTTAGACCAGTGTGTTGGGTCCCCTCTTTTGTGTCACTGTCATTGATATGACTTCTGACTGTAAACTGACTCCTGTCTCTGGAGGCACTGTAGTGTGTGTGTGTGTGTGTGTGTGTGTGTGTGTGTGTGTGTGTGTGTGTGTGTGTGTGTGCGCGCGCGCGTGTGCTCTTCTCATTCTTTTTAGCTGAAATGTCACTTCTGCACACCTTGTTGCGTTTGGCCTTTTAGGAATGACTATTCAATTTTTCTATTCATTTTCCCCTGAGCTCTTGGGGTTTGGGGTTTCCTCCGTAACCCTCTAGGCTGTAGTTTAGGGATTTGAGGAAAATGTGTTTTACTATGAAGTGAAAAATACAGTCAATTTTAAAGTCACTTTTTTTCTTTTTATAATGGACTGCATACATCTTGCATATTTTCCATATTTATAGTTTATCTTTGAATGTGTTGCATTGAGGATGTCAAGTCCTGGATTGGAAACAATTTCTTACAGTTAAATATGCTAACAATTCATTTAATTTCAAATCTGTGCAAAAAACCTTTGAGGATTCTTCATGCTAACCCTAAGAATGGTGTCTTTACAGAGAAAGGGATCTTAAATCAGTCATGAACACGTAGGCTTTGGTTAACAATTCAACAAATCAACTTGCAGTAATGAGTAAAAACCCTGGTAATTAAAATCAGGAACAAGCAATCTATTTACTTCAAGATTGTCTAGTGGTTAGGGAGCCGGTCTTGTGATCTTGTGTGTGGGTTGTGGGTTCAACTCCCAGCATGAAGTGCTCTTGAATAAGACACTTGACCACAACTGCTCCCAAGGTGCCATGCTAAGGCTGCCCATCGCTCTATTTATTTGGGTGTTACTGCTGCAAATAAGTCTTTGAATACTTGTCAATCAGCAAAAATTCTGGCCCCCGAAGACCTGTTGTTCGGCATATAAAAAAGTCCACCTTCACTCCTTGTTATTCTAAATTAGAAGCACCTGTTTGAGGTAGTTAGCCTCATAGACACCTGTCCACCCCACACAATTGGAAAGACTCCAACTACTAACATGGCTAAGACCAAAGAGCTGTCCAAAGACACCAGATACAATATTGTAGACCTCCACAAGGCTGGAAAGAGCTACGGGGCAATTGGTGAAAAATGATCCACTGTTGGAGCAATTATTAGAAAATGGAAGAAGCTAAACATGACTGTCAACCTCCTTCGGACTGGAGCTCCATGCAAGATCTCACCTCGTGGTGTAGCAATGATCCTAAGAAAGGTGAGGAATCAGTCCAGAACTACACGGGAGATGCTGGCCAATGACCTGAATAGAGTTGGCACCACTGTTTCCAAGGTTACTGTGGGTAATACACTAAGTGTAAGTCATAGTTTAAAGTCATGCATGCTGGAGCATTGGAGATGGGTCGTGGCTGAGTCTTTCAACATGACAATGACTCAAAGCACACAGCCAAGATAACCAAGGAGTGGCTCTGACAGAAGCATATCAAGGTTCTGTAGTGGCATAGCCAGTCTCCAGACCTAAACCCTATAGAAAGTCTTTGGAGGGAGCTCAAACTCTGCAACAGCCCAGAAACCTGGCTGATCTGGAGAAGATCTGTGTGGAGGAATGGGCTATAATCCCTACTGCAGTGTGTGCAAACCTGTTGAAAAACTACAAGAAACAATAATTACAAACAAAGGCTACTGTACCAAACATTGATTGTCACGTGTTCAAATGCTTATTTGCAGCAGTAACACACAAATAAATAATTATAAAATCATACATTATGATTTCCATTTTATAATTTATGATTCTCTCACAGTGGACATGCTCCTACGTAGAAAATTTCAGCCCCCTCCATGATTTCTAAATGGGAAATATATATAACGTATACATATATAACACACGCCTACCTAAAGGGATCACATAAAAACTGCCCTGCCCGTACCCCACCACACCTACATATAAGGTTCATCTTCCCTATCCATACCGCCCTATACTTTAGTGACTAACATGCACGCACACACACAGCATCTCGGCATGATTCAGTTCTATGATCTGAAACGTTTTACCATTACAGTTTATTTTGGTCTTTTGGACCTTTTAGTACCTAATATGCCTGTTATCTGGACACATTTAAAGTACATTTTACCCATTTAATCAAAGATAAATCATTTGTTCAAACCTACTGGTAATTTCCTCTTGGGCCCATGTAAGTGCTTCAACTCAGAATTGTTGATTGTGGCTATATTTATTATTTTCATTATTAAGATTTATTTTGTATTAATTTATTTTTTGTAGCTCATGGGCAGTGATTCAATGCTTGATTACTAATACTGTCTTACTGAACTACTGACTTGAATTAAATGTTATAAATTAGTGGTTTGCTATCCACACAGGTTGTCAAATTGAAGCAACATTCACATATTTGATTGGCTCTGGCAGGCAGGCAGCACATGCACCACTCACAAACATGGGAGCTGAAGTGTTTGGTGACTTGTTGACTTGTTCCATCTTTTCTGCTGCTGTGCTCATGTAATTCATGCATCTTCCATCATGCCTGAGCACCTCCTGCATGTCCACCTGGTGAAATGTGACCACTTGTCATGAACTTGCAAACCTTCAGTCACTCTGGCATGTGGCATCAACAACTGGCAACTGTCAACAAGATCCTCTAAGCGATTCACTCTTGGGCTATAATAAATAGCACAGCAGATGGTCTGCACACTACAGAAGCCATGTTCTAGGGTTTTTGTGTTGAGGTCCACATGTGTTTTTTCAAGCAGTGTCCAAGTAAAAAAATATTTATAGGCCACATAAAGGCCCAACAATTTTTGATATAGCATACTTACTGTACTCCTTATATTCTTTATTTTATATAATGCACTCACTATATACTCTGTACTGCATACTGGTTCCTCTAGTAGGCTAGTTGTGACCGGTGTTCCTGTTGCAGGTGGGGAAGGCCAAAGGCATTCTGAAGAACTTCCTCATTGAGCCATTTGTTCCTCACAAACAGGTAAAGTGTAGCATTATAATGTCCTCAGAGAATTTGGAGAACATAACCGGGATCTTTGCACAAGATGAAACAAACTGTTATATTTTGCATATTTTAACCAGAGCCAGGCTGTTTCTTTAGAGTTCAATCAATGTACAGCTATACTGAGATGGCAGCAGGAAGTACTTTTTCATCAAATGAAGAATCAAGCAGCTCTTATTTTGGTATTTCAAGAAATGGAAAAACATTTCCTGAAATCTATTTTGCTTTGTCTCTCTTGCATGTACGTACGTGGGTGTGTGTGTGTGTGTGTGTGTGTGTGCATGCGCTTTACAGGAGGATGAGTTTTATGTGTGTATATACGCGGTCCGTGAGGGTGACTACCTGCTCTTCCATCATGAGGGAGGTGTGGATGTAGGTGATGTTGACTCCAAAGCTCAGAAACTCCTGGTGGGTGTAGATGAGAAGCTCCACCCTGATTCCATCAGACAGAAGCTCCTCGCACACGTTCCTGCTGCCAAAAAAGAGTGAGTGAGTGTGAGAGGAGCCTGACACTAACCCCTGACCCTGAATTAGGGTTGAAGAGAGGTGACAGGAGGAAGGAGATTCTGTCTTGTAGGGGTAAAAATCTGATGTTCCAGTCAGATATCAAACTGTAGTTTCTAAATTGTAGATGTGTTGCTCTAGTTAATATCTAAGTACATTTTGAAGATTCATTGAGGGCAAAAGGGGTTTGAAAGAGCAAGCAGCAATGACTAAGGCAAAATGGAGGAGAGAGGGAGGGGAGGGGTAGAGAGGAGAGAGAGAGGAAGGGGTGGGGGGAAAGGGAGGATTCTGCTTTTGTTATAATGGATATCCCTTCCCACTCCCACCCGTAACCCAGTGTTTATGATTGGTGTTCTCTCTCTCTCTCCTCATCTTGCCATTATTCTGATCACGCAACTGCCTGTTTTTGTATCACACACAAATGTAGAAGTGTTTGTCTGATTCAGTTCACCTTGCTTTACCTTAGCTGATGTTGAGATTGATAAGTTGAACAACCCAAACCCTCGAGTAGAATAACATTAACCCTGGAGTAGATTAACACTAACCCTTTCTCTGTGCTCACACACCTTTGCCTTCTTTTTTCTGTTTTTTTTTCTTTTTATTGTTCTCTCTGCATGCACATAATTCTTTATATACAAATTGGCCTGCAAGCTATTGGACCTCTAACTGCTGAATACAGTGCAGTATTTGTGAACATGAAACACTATGAGTGCTGATAATCTATCTCAGCGTCCCATCAGCACAACATATTTCAGGGCATGTACACCCCACCCCTGCCTCTGTTGTTTATCTGTACAGAGCACATAGTGTGTGTGTGTGTGTGTGTGTGTGTGTGTGTGTGTGTGTGTGTGTGTGTGTGTCTTACACAGAATGCTGACGAGCTTCTTGATGGGCTTATTTAACCTTTATGAAGATTTGTACTTCACCTACCTGGAGATCAACCCTCTGGGTGAGTTACCAGCTGGATCAGGGGTAATCAATTAAATCTTTCCGCGGTCCATTTTTGGCAGATAGCTCAGACCTTAGGTCCGGGTCCGCGGTGACGAACGAAAGTTGTTGAGCGGGTGGGGGGGGGGCTGGTGGCAAACGTAACACTCAAATGGGTGT
Source organism: Brachyhypopomus gauderio (assembly GCF_052324685.1). NCBI lineage: Eukaryota > Metazoa > Chordata > Actinopteri > Gymnotiformes > Hypopomidae > Brachyhypopomus > Brachyhypopomus gauderio. The sequence continues at coordinate 37,793,928 of NC_135212.1, read as the reverse complement.
TTGAAATGGGTAACACTCGTCTGAAAATACATTCTCCGGTTAATCAGGAATGTGATTGGGTCCGGACAGGACGGCGTTCGGATCCGGACCGCGGTCCGCCATTTGGTGATACCTGCCCTAGATGGTGTTTGTCCCTCTGTGGTCATGTGTGTTTGGGATCATGTCACTTTATGAACATGAATGAAAACTAGCTAATTGTTTGCTTAATTATTTGTTTTATGCCACCCTAGAGTAGATCAGTGTGAGGTATGATGCTGTAACGTCACTGTATTCCTGTGAAGTGTATACAACAGTTTCAGTGAGTTCTGTTTTCAACTTTTGGAGACTTTCTGTAGGTAGATTAATATACTCAAACAGTATCATTGATCAAACAAAATAAAGAAACTGCATGTTTCTACATTAATATGGTTTGAATTGCTAAAAGGGATCAGTTACTGAATCATTCAGAAGAGCCATATGTGTTGCTGTTCTCCAGAGGATCATAATTAGGCGACAGGCTTTTCTTCATGGTTAAGGTTCGCTTCAGGGTGAGTTTGACTCAAGATGATTCAAACCATCCATTTAATTCACTTCCTTTGATGTTTCCAAGAGCAGAACCAAATAAATCTTCATCTCTTCTTGCATAGTTAGGAGGTGTATACACACACACACACACACATACAGATACACACACACACACACACACATATACACATATACACATATATATACACACACACACACACACACACACACACATATATACACATATACACACACATATACACATATACACACACATATACACATATACAAACACACACACACACACACACACACATATACACACACACACACACATATACACACACACACACACATACACACACACACACACACACACACACACACACACACACACACATATACACACACCTACACACACACATATACACACACCTACACACACACCTACACACACACACATATACACACCTACACACACACACATATACACACATACACACACACATATACATACACACACACACACATATACATACACACACACACACACACACACCACGGCAGGAACTCCTGCATAGTCTCTACTGCTTGGTCAGGGTCTTGGGGCAGCTCCAAGTCCTCAATGAACCTGAAGAATGTCCTTATCTCAATGTTGGGTTGTGAACCTCACAGATTGACTACGTTTCTTAATTTGGACATATGTTTTGGACATACATAAGGTGTGGGAAAATGCTGACTATTGTAGATTACTGAAACTCTAAACTCTGTCTCAGTGGTGATTCAGGATGGAGTGTATGTGTTGGACATGGCTGCTAAGATTGATGCTACAGCTGATTACCTGTGTAAGGCAAAATGGGGTGATGTGGAGTTCCCTCCTCCCTTTGGCAGAGAGGCTTACCCTGAGGTTAGTTATATATACACACACACACACACACACACACACTTGCTGTTTTAAAGGACGGCAGTATGCTTAATGCCATGGTTAGATTTTTAATGCTTGCACAATGCAAAGAAAACGTGTGAATGTTCAACACTATGATGGTTTTACTTGTGCTAAATGAACAGATACTCTATATTGCCAAAAGTATTCGCTTATAGTATTCGTGACATAAGTGACATCCCATTCCTTTGATGTTGGTCCACACCAGACTCTGCTATCCATGTCTTTATGGACCTTGCTTTGTGCACTGGTGTACAGTCATGTTGGAAGAGGAAAGGGCCAGCGCCAAACTCTTCATGGAATGGGAGCATGGAATTGTCCAAAATGTTTTGGTATGCTGAAGCATTGAGTTCCTTTCACTGGAACTAAGGGGCAAAGCCCAGCTCCTGAAAAACAACCCCACACCATAATCCCCCCCCTTTACCAAACTTTACAATTGGCACAATATAGTCAGACAAGTACCGTTCTCTTGGCAACCGCCACACCCAGATTCAGATTGCATGATGGAAAAGTGCGGTTAGTCGCTCCAGAGAACACGCCTCCACTGCTCTAGAGTCCAGTGGCGGCGTGCTTTACACCACTGCATCCAACACTTTGCATTGCACTTTGGTGATGTATGGCTTGGATGCAGCTGCCCGACCATGGAAACCCATTTCATGAAGCCGTCTGACCACTATTCTTGAGCTATTCTGAAGGCCACATGAAGTTTGGATGTCTGTAGTTATTAACTCTGCAGAAAGTTGGCGACCTCTTCGCACTATGCGCTTCAGCATCCGCTGACCCTACTCCGTCAGTTTACGTGGCCTACCACTTCATGGCGGAGTTGCTGTTGTCCCCAAACACTTCCATTTTCTTATAATACATCTGACAATTGACTATGGGATATTTAGGAGCGAGGAAATTTCACAATTTGGATTTGTTGCACAGGTGGCATCCTAACACAGTTCCACGCTGGAATTCACTGAGCTCCTGAGAGCGATCAATTTTTTTACAAATGTTTGTAAAAACAGTCTGCATGCCTAGGTGCTTAATGTTATACACCTGTGGCCATGGAAGTGATTGGAACACCTGATTCAGATTATTTAGATGGGTGAGTGAATACTTTTGTCAAGTAAGCAATAGGGAGTTTCTAACCAAAATAATTTAATGAAACAAATGAAAACAAACAGAGCACTATCGAGAACAAAACCCAACCAACATAACATCACGACTGACCACAGGCTTATAAAGAACATAACCAACGGGTGCGACGGCAATCTGAGGGCAGCTAACGGCTTGTTATACTTTAAACCAAAAAAATTATTACGATTGTTGTCATCGTTATGTGTAATCTGCCTAGCTCTATTTCATTTGTTGAATTGTTTAATCTTTTCAACAAAATGTATATTTCGGAGCAATGGGAATCCAGTCATGTATATTTGTGTGTTTGGTTCAGGGTTAGGGTTATGTGGGTTATGATTATGTGGGAAAGGGTTAGGGTTGTGTGAGTTAGGGTTATGTGTGTTAGGCTTAGGGTTGTGTGGATTATTCTGAATGGACTGAGGGTTGGTAAGCCTGAATATCACAACTGATCTTTAGAACAGTATCTCCTGCATTTGTAATTGTCCCAGTTGATTAAAACCCGAATGATTTGCCTCCCCTCTCATCAGTAGAATACACAACTGATAATTTCCCATTTTAAACAGCTCACATTCATCAGGGGCACAAATAGCCAACCTGTATTTCAGGAACTACACTGGTATATATTGGTTAACAATCAGAAGCATTGATCAGCAAATGGGTTTGTGAGAAGGTCAATCTCTGCAGCTGCGATGGCAACTGATGCATATGAATATTGATCAGTTTGAGTGTTGCATGCAACACCCCAACAGGAAGCCTACATAGCAGATTTGGACGCCAAGAGTGGAGCCAGTCTGAAACTCACTCTCCTCAACCCTCGTGGACGCATCTGGACCATGGTAGCAGGAGGTGGGGCTTCAGTTGTGTACAGGTAATGGGCCAATTGGTTTTCCTTAATTTGCCTATGACTTGGGATGTCTGTCAGTAAACTGAATAAGCTACTCTCACAGGACAAATCCCATATGGCCTCAGATGTGATTGTGGAATGGACAGTCTAGTCAACCAAACAGAATATTGAGTTGCAATTTAACAATCCCATGTGTTTTATTTAGTAGTGATCCCTTTTTACACATGACATTTAGGGTTATATTTGTTGTCTCAGTGCTTTGTGAGTTGGTTTCCCTGATGAAATGCCACTTTTGTCATATTGGTTATGTGTGTGTGGTGTGTGCATGTGTGTGTCTAAAACTGCTGTCCTCGTCTCGCTCGTCTGTCACACGATGGAACTCTACAGCAGAGTTAATTGATTCATTTGTGTGTAGCTGTGTGAGGAGGAGGATTCTTCTGTATATGAAAAACATCAGCAATTTGTTAAGGTGTTCTCAGTGTTGACTGTGTTAACTGGAGGAGGATGTGTGTGCTTGTTGTGAAAGGGAATAGAGTAATTTGGAATATTCTGAACCTTATTTCAAGTGCTTCCTTATTTCGTCTCTCCAAAGTGACACAATCTGTGACCTGGGCGGAGTTAATGAGCTGGCCAATTATGGCGAATATTCAGGTGCTCCCAGTGAGCAGCAGACCTACGACTATGCCAAAACCATTCTCTCCCTCATGACCAGAGAGAAACACCCTGATGGTAAATTTCATCTGTCAGCACTGCATGTGTATGTGGTAGAGTCCAGCATACAAATGCTACATGAAATACGTACTAAATACACTTTTGTTGTTGCTGGGCATCAAAGATGTTCATTCATATGCGATATAAGATGGAGAACACTAGTGGAGAATCGGGTGTAAGTGTTAAACATGGTTATGTTGTTCAGATAGGAGGCCCCTTATCAAACTTTACAGCCATGTTTAGGGCCCCAGGACAGTCTGAACCGGCTCTGCAAGCAACCGATACACCACCAGCCTTTCAGAAGCACCCTTGGGGTTGTAGTAATGTGGTTGTTGCTGGGATGTCTTCACCTCATCCTCTCAGTACTCTTTAATGTTTACTCAGTCTGCTTTAATGTTATGAAAACGTCATCACGAATTAGATCTCAGACTGGAGTTCTGTGTACTGATGAAACTATCTGCTCATGCTAAACAACCTTAAGTGATTTGGTCAATTTTGGACAGGATTTTTTTTTTTTTTTTTTTGGTCCATTTTAAGTCTACGAGACTTCACCCATGGTTCAGTTCCCATGGTTTACTAAAACCATCTGAGATTTATCTTAGCCAGGTGATGTGACAAATTAGCTTGTTTATATGGAGCACAAAAGAGCATGAAGTGATGCACGGCTGAATCTATTTCTTCCAGGGAAGGTGTTGATCATTGGAGGAAGTATCGCTAACTTCACTAATGTAGCTGCTACATTTAAGGTAGGGAGTGTCATGCTGCTTGTGTTAATGAAGGGGAATTTCATATGTGTGTGTCTGCGTGTAAATTGATGTTTGAATTGTTTAGCTATTTAATGTTTGGTGTGTGTAGGATATTCAATGTTTGTGTGTATTTAATGTTTTGCATATGTGTAGGGGATTGTCAGGGCAATCAGAGACTATCAGGTCCCTCTAAAGGAGCATGAAGTCACCATCTTCGTGCGACGGGGAGGCCCAAATTACCAAGAGGGCCTCAGAGTGATGGGAGAAGTGGGTATGTGTGTGTTAGTATGTGTCTCTGGGTATGTGTGTATGTATGCTAGTGTGTGTGTGTGTGTGTCTTAGTGTGTGTTACTGTGCATGTGTGTTGGTCCCAAAATGATCAAAATACTGTATACACACACACACACACACACACACACACGAGTATATGCAGAGGAGGTGGGAACTGTGGAAGTTGCAAAACCCTCCTGTTATGGCAGCACTGCTGCAACCATTTTCAAACGAAAGTAAAATCAGACAGCGCATATCTTAACATTAAAGAGATTTATTTGTTCTACCTTTACACATCGTAATCATGCACACAGAACATTAGGGTTCGAACAGAATGCTCCATCGCAGCACATGGGTGAAGACTGGCCTTTCTTCTCTTCATTCTCATCAGATGATGGCACATGCACTATATTGCTACCACCAACTTTATGCAGAGTCAATCACTACATACATACAAACTTCATGGTGCCTTCAGATTAGCTCAAGAACAGTGGGCAGAGAGCTTCATGGAATGGGTTTCCATGGTTGGGCAGCTGCATCCAAGCCATACATCACCAAATGCAATGCAAAGCGTCAGATGCAGTGGTGTGAAGCACACCGCCACTGGACTCTAGAGCAGTGGAGGCACGTTCTCTGGAGTGACTAATCGCGCTTCTCCATCTGGCAATCAGATGGATGAGTCTAGGTTTGGCGGCTGCCAGGAGAACGATACTTGTCTGACTGCATTGTGCCAAGTTTAAAGATTGGTGGAGGGGTTGTTTTTCATGAGTTGGGCTTGGCCCATTAGTTCCAGTGACAGGAAAGACATTTTGGACAATTCCATGCTCCCAACTTTGTAGGAAGAGTTTGGAGCTGACCCTTTCCTTTTCCAACATGACAGTGCACAAAGCAAGGTCAATAAAGACATGGATGGCAGAGTTTGGTGTAGATTTACTTGACTGGCCTTCACAGAGTCCTGACCTCAACACCATATGAACATTCTCCACACACACAAATCAGTCAGAACAATACTACCAGGAGTGAATTATAAGCCAAATATGACTACTAATTAAAAGTGGGAAAACTGCTCCAACACCTACATCTACACTAACACTGAACTCCACAAACGATGACTGCCTTTACAACTAGAGATTGAGGTACAACACAATTGTAAAGACGACAGGTCAGGTGAGGCCACCATCACCACCCCACTCAAACAGTGAGGACCAAGATCCAATGAACCCATGCACCAACCTGAACACCAGAGCTAACCCTAACCTGAAATCAAAATCTCACTCTAGAAGACTGCAGTTCTGGGAACAGCTAAGATAAGGACCCTCAAGCTCCCACACTCTGGTGTGGGAGGACCTAAGCTTGAAGGAAAAGGCAAATGGAGAATATATATTTATTTTGTGTGTGTGTGTGTGTGTGTGTGTGCGTGTGTGTGTGCGTGTGTGTGTGCGTGTGTGTGTGCGTGTGTGTGTGTGTGTGTGTTGAATTAATTAAATTCATAATGCAAGTTCGAGCAAAGATCTGTATGTCACTAGCATGTGCACACAAATGCATGCATAATGTATCAAGGTGTGTGGTAATATGGCTTAAATGATCCCAAACCAATGCATGGGTAACAAATCCAGGCTGTGCTCTTTGAGTGTTTGATATTCTCTGTGTGTGTGTGTGTGTGTGTGTGTGTGTGTGTGTAGGTAAGACCACAGGCATCCCCATCCACGTCTTCGGCACAGAGACCCACATGACTGCCATCGTTGGCATGGCGCTAGGCCATCGGCCAATCGCCTCAGAGCCACGTGTTGCTGCGCACACTGCAAACTTCCTGCTCAACAGCAGTGGTGGCACAACGGTGTGTGTGTGTGCGCATATGTTTTCTTATACCATCACAGCACTATAAATTAAGGCAAATTTGTCCCTCTAGTGTAGTTCTTAGGATTAACCTTAACACTCTAGTATAGTGTTAAATTAGGATTAACCCTAAATCAAATCAAATCAAATCAAATATATTTGTATAGCGCTTTTCACAACACATGTTGTCACCCTTACCCTGTAGGATAAAACGAAGCATACTGTAACTACAAAAATGTGTGCCTCAGCAGGAGGACACTTCTGTGTAATTCTACCCAGCCCTCAGGGCACAGTAGTTCTTGGAGCATTAAATCACCAATGCCTTTACTAAGAGTGCCCTCAGGGGGCACTCTTCTCGGAGCATTTGCTGTGCTGTGAGCTGAGGCTTTAACTGAAGTGTATACTTTTTTCCCCATTCTTCCCCGAACAGTCATCTTCACCTTATCTCTAACTCTCATTCTAACACCCTAACCCTTTAAGTATTTTCCCATGAAAGTGTTTTTATCTATTAATTCCATTTATTTGTCTGCCCTCTGTTCCTCAGACTCCAGCCTCCAGTAGGAGTGAATCTTTCTCTGAAGTGAGAAGTGGAGCAGGAGCCTCCCCTGCCAACATCACCAGAGCAGGGGCTTCAGCAGGTGGGTTAGGGTTACATTGTCATGGCCTGGTGGTAGGGAACTGGTCTTGTGACCGGAGGGTTGTGGGTTCAATTCCCAGGCCTGAGGCCATGACTGAGGTGCCCTTGAGCAAGGCACCTAACCCCAACTGCTCCCCGGGCGCCGGGCTAGGGCTGCCCACCGCTCTGGGCACGTGTGATCCACAGCCCCCTAGTAATCGTGTGTGTGTGTGTGTGTGTGTGTGTGTGTGTGTGTGTGTGTGTGTGTTAACTGCACAGATGGGTAAAAAGCGGAGGACAAATTTCGATTGCGGTGAAAAATCACAATTGACAAATATGGCATATTTACCTGTATCACTTAGGGTTAAGGTTACATTATCACATTTAACACACACACATAGCTACGTAAAGAAGGGGTGGTGGGTTTGAAGGGGAGTTTTTGAGGGAGGATCCAGAGCACAGAGACATTCCACTCATGGTAGATGGACTAAACCCATGGACACGTGATGGACCTGCAGTAGCTGACCTTCATCTGCAAGGGGCAGTATTGCTGTTTACTGAGATAAAACAGTTTACTGAGATAAACCAGTTTAATGAGATCTATATGTTGTTTAGTCAAATATACAGGGCCCATACCATGAAGTAATTTAATTGTCGGAATTAGAATATTGTATTGGACCCATCTGTTTATCCATCTGAAATAAATAAATAAATACATAGTAACACAAATATAGTGACTTAAATTCCAAGATATAATTAAACTTCACTAGCTGCAGCATATCTGACTCCAGTATGAACCTTCTCACTGATCTCCAGGAGAAGGGCTCAGAACATAGAGGTACATGGAGCATGTCTGCGCCACGACGGCAGAGCTGCTTTAACCCTAACCCCTAACCCCTAAAGACTAACCCTAGCCCGCAAACTGTGTTCTTTAAGCTCAGATACCTCCACTGCCCTTTTTCATTTGACACATGGAAAACTGAGAGGAACTAAGTGGGGCTTCACTCCTTCCAAAAGCAGTTTATTTGTCAGTGTCTTATATGCGTGACGAGACAATCAACTCTGGTTATAAAGTGTAATAAACAATAACTGTAATAAACAATTGACATAATAAATAACTGTTAAAAAGCTCTGTGCCTTTCTGAAACCTGTGTAAATGAGACACTATGGCTTTGACCTAATTGGGTGCTTGGGAGTTAGGGTTAAGGGTTAGGGTTAGGCAGCAATGAAAGATACTGAATGTTCTTGTACTTCCTGTGCACTGCTTTAGATCTGTCACACCTCTCTGTTCATCTTTTGGCCTTTAGGGTTGGCAAAAGCCAGCAGTCTGTTCAGCAGACGGACAAAGTCGATTGTGTGGGGGATGCAGACCCGGGCTGTACAGGGAATGCTGGACTTCGACTACGTGTGCTCGCGTGAGGAGCCCTCTGTGGCTGCCATGGTCTACCCATTCACGTACGGCTCCTGTCAATCCTTGAGCTTTCCAAGAGGAGAGGGTTCTTGGAGAGGAGAGGGGGGATTACTGTAGAGGAGGGGGGAATCCTGCGGGTTCCTTACCCTAACTCTACTGCATGTCCTTCATAGCTGTTGAACTTCAAATACTTATAACCCTTACAGCTGTAGGTCTGCATGTCTATTAATGTCATGGGCAGCAGTTTTCTCTCTCTGTGTGTGTGTGTGTGTGTGTGTGTGTGTGTGGATGTGATGCAGTGGGGACCATAAACAGAAGTTTTACTGGGGACATAAAGAGATTCTGTTACCAGTCTACAAGCACATGTCTGATGCCATGCAGAAGTTTCCGGAAGTGGACGTGCTCATCAGCTTCGCCTCCCTGCGCTCTGCCTATGACAGCACCATGGAGACGCTGCAGCACACGCAGGTGTGAGAGACCAACTAAGCACTCACTCTACCCAGCTTCTCCAGTAGGGTTTGCCCCTGTAGGGAGAGGTTACTGAATGCTGACGTGTGTGTGTGTGTGTGTGTGTGTGTGTAGATCCGCACTATTGCAATCATAGCCGAAGGCATTCCTGAGGCACTGACCCGCAAGATCATCAAAATGGCAGATGAAAAGGGCGTTAGCATCATCGGGCCTGCTACGGTATCCCACTAACATTTACTGGCATTAGCCACTTAATCCATGCAGGATAATAACCTGATTGACGTAAAGTGTACAAATACATGGTAATTTACCAGCTTTTCGGGATTGATGACACTTGTATATGTCACTATGGGCTTGTTTGTTTTTTAGGTTGGTGGTATAAAGCCTGGCTGTTTTAAGATCGGAAACACAGGCGGGATGCTGGATAATATTCTGGCGTCAAAGCTGTACCGGCCAGGCAGCGTGGCCTACGTGTCGCGCTCTGGAGGCATGTCCAACGAACTCAACAACATCATCTCCCGCACCACGGACGGAGTGTATGAGGGCGTGGCCATCGGCGGAGACAGGTTTGTGTGTGCACACAATGTGCATGCATGTGCGTGTGTGAGAATTTATACTGTTTGTGCCTACAGGTATCCTGGCTCAGTATTCATGGATCATGTGCTGAGGTATCAGGACACTCCAGAGGTGAAGCTCATTGTTGTGCTGGGAGAGGTAAGAGTGCCTCCTCTACCCAACACTCCTTACGACTACAGTCCTTTCTAATTCTGAATGCATTTCCTCAGGAGTTGCAATCTAAACTCTTCTCATCCCTCTATCTGTGTGTGGCTCTCGCTCTCGCTCTCTCTCTCACCAATTTACTTCAATGATGAAAAGAACCAAGCAACAGATCCAGTTTGTGTGGTGAAATTAGGCAATTTGGGTTGATCCCTTCAATCTGCAGCAAACTGCTGGTTTCCACACAAAACAGTTCAAAATGAAGAATTGTTGCTATATCATGCAATGTAGATTACCATAAAGCTAATCCCAATTCCAGTTGTTATTGCAGGATTAGTCTTTGTTATATGATTTGTGTTAATGAAAGAGAAAGAAATGAAAGAAATGTCTTTTAAAAGCAGAACCTGAGAAATGTGTCCTGTTTGTGTTCTGTACCAGTTACTAGCATCTGAAATGACAAAATGCTGAAGGGTGTGTTGTATTTAGGGACATTCACTGATGTAAATGGAAGAAGGAGAGACTGTCAGAAATACCTGACTTGAATTTGGGGTTGAGGGAATCCAAGAAGAATTGAATAAATACATGTAACCCAGTGGTTGTAGTAGAGTATCCAGACCAGAGGCTGCAGAGTGCAGTTCTGCTGTTTTGTAATAAATCAAAAAGCAGAATGATGAATGGTTTACAGCATTTGAAGATTACCTTTGATGCAATTTAGAAATTTGCATAATCAGTCAAGGTAAGGATGGTCATTTGAACAATATGTTTAACAGCAATGTATAAAGGAGGAGTAATTCATGTACAGGACAAAGTTTTGCTTTAACTTGTGCCTTGAATGTGGTGACATGGTGACAGGAGGACAGAATCACTGGTGCTGGAGATATGGAAGCACACTGATCCTAATGCTGACCTGATTTGTTCCTTCCAAATATCTGTGTGTTGTATCATTATCTTACATTTTCCTCAAACACTGTATCTATGGGTTAGGGTTTAGGGTTCTCCTGCAAGTTTCACACTGAAATTCCTGAATGAAAGACAAAATGACACTTGGTGTCTTTACAATTTAGTCCATATGCATGTAAGACATTTAAAACACTTCACTCTAAAAGTCAAGACATACATTATCCTGTAGTAATGCAAATGTCTTCCTGAGAGAAACAATTCCATCCATCCATCCATTCTCATCTGCTGGTCACGGGGGCAGTAGCCTAAGCAAAGAGGCCCAGGTTTCTCTCTCCCTAGCCACCTCTACTAGCTCTTCTGGGGGGGATACCGAGTAATTCCCAGGACAACTGAGAGATGTAATTTCTCCAGTGTGTCCTGGGTCTTCCCCGTGGTCTCCTCCCAGTTGGACATGCCTGGAGCACCTCTGCAGGGAAGCGCCCAGATGGCATCCGGACCACATGTCTGAACCATCTCAACTGGCTCCTCTCTACATGGAGGAGCAGAGACTCTACTCAGAGTCTCTCTTGGATGACCATACTCCACACCTCATCTCTAAGGGAGAGGTGCTGATTATCATCCTGGCCGTCTCACACTCTGCTGCAAATTGATCCAGTGAGATCTGTCTTGGCCTGATGATGCCAACAGGACCACATCCACAAAAAGGAGACGTGGAATCCCGAGGCCACCAAACTGAACCCCCTCCGCCACTTGGCTACGCAGAGAAATTTTATCCATAAAATTTATGAACAACTCCCACTAGGAACCAGTCTGATTTAATGCCATGTGAACCAAGTTCCTGCTCCATTTGTAAAGGGACTGGATAGCTCGTAGCAGCAGGCCCAGTACCCTATACTCCTAAAACGGAGGAATCCCTGAGGGACACAGTGGAATGCCTTCTCCAAATCCAAAAAACACATGAAGACTGGTTGAGCGAACTCTCATGCACCGTCTAGGACCCTGAAAATCTGGTCTAGTCTTCCACGACCAAGATGGAATTCATATTGTTCCTCTTGTGACCGAGATTTGACTATGAACCGGACTCTCTTCTCCAGTACCCCTGTATAGACCTTATTGGAGAGGTTGAGGAGTGTGATCCCCCAAAAGTTGGAGCACCCCCTCCGGTCCCCTTTCATATAAAGGGGAACCACCACCCCGGTTTGCCAGTCCAGAGGCACTGCCCCCGTGGCACTGAATATTGTATTGGACACTTTGTCCGAGTCCTCCAGTTCTGCTTCCTCTATTGAAGGCGTGATGGTGGGATTGAGAGGATCGTATAAATCAGGCGTACTCTGCCAAAATTGGACCGCAGACAAATTTAGTTGAGTTGTTGAGCGAGGTAAGTTGTTGAGCGGGGGGGGGGGGTGGGGGGGTGGCGGCGAACGTAACACTCGTGACGGAGTGTTTTTTCAATAGCCCTGAAATAAATGCTACGGTTTTGTTTTGGTCCGTATCCAGTTAATCAGGAATGAGATTGGGTCCGGACAGGACTGCGTTCGGGTCCGGATCCGGACCGCGGTCTGCCAGTTGAGTACCCCTGCTATAAATATTCCTTCCACCACCTAATAACATCCCCAGTGGGGGTCAGCAGATCTCCAGCCCCACTGTATACCGTGTTGGTCGGGAACTGCATTCCCCTCCTAAGTTGCCTGACTGTTTGCCAGAATCTTCTCAGAGCTGATCGAAAGTCACTTTCCATGGCTTCACCGAAGTTTTTGCCACTGTGATCGTCAAAGCCACAATCTGTTTGGTCCTCCTGTACCCGTCTGCTGCCTCCAGAGTCCGACAAGCCAACTAGGCCCAATAGGACTCTTTCTTCAGCATGACAGCCTCCCTTACCCGAGGTGTCCACCATCGGGCTCGGAGATTGCCATGGTGACAAGCACTGACAACCTTACAGCCACAGCTCTGGTCTGCCGCATCAACAATGGAGGCACAGAACAAGGCCCACTTGGACTCTGTCTCCAGTCTCCCTCGGGATCCAGTCAAAGCTCAGTCGGATGTGGGAGGTAAAGATCTTTCTGACCGTTTTCTCTGCCAGATATTCGCAACAAACCCTTACAATACGTTTGGGTCTGCCAGATCTGTCCTGCATCCTCAACCGCCATCTGATCCAACTCACTACCAGGTGCTCATCAGTTGACCACTTAGGCTAGTTCCTCTCTATACCGGAGTCTCCGAGACACATGGACGCAAGTCTTGACAACACAAATACAAAGTCGCTCATCAAACTGCGTCCTAAGGTGTCCTGGTGCCATGTACATTTATGGACACCTCTGTGCTCAAACATGGTGTTCGTTATGGACAGCCTGTGACGAGAAGTCACACAGAAGTACAATAACACCACCACTCGGATTCAGATTGGAGAGGCTGCTCCTCCCAATCACGCCCTTCCAGGTCCTACTGTCATTGCACATGTGAGTATTGAAGTCTCCCAGCAGAACAAGGTCATCCCCAGAAGGGGCACCTTCCAGTATTCTCTCCAAGGACTCCAAGAAGGCCGGGCACTCCGAACTACCATTTGGCGCATAAGCACAAATCGTCAGAGCCTCTTCCCCAACACAAAGGCGCAGGGAAGCAACTCTCTTGTCTACCAGGGGAAAATCCCAACACACAGGCAGCGAGCCAGGGAGCTATGAATAAGCCCACTCCTGCATTCCGCCTTTCACCCTGAGAAATTCCATAAAATAATAAAGTCCAGCCCCTCTCGAAAAGGACTGGTTCCTGAACCCAAACTGTGTGTTGAGGTGAGCCCAACCATATCTAGTTGGTATCTCTCAAACTCGCACACCAGCTCAGGCTCCTTCCCAACCAAATTACGTTCCATCAAAGTTCCAAATAGATACAGGTCCTCACAAACACAAACCATACCATGTCCCCCACGAGTCAAGCACATGTCCAGCTGAGAACGTTCCATCTGGACATGTGGGTTCTCCCGACCCTAAGACTCCTCATGGAAAAAATATTGTCAATTGCGTTGAGAGACCACTTAATCAATTCCATTTTTCTTTTAAATATTAAGGGCAGCGTCAGGGTTCTGAGATGAGACAGAGATGCTAAGCAAAAAAACAGGGAGTGTGAGTGCAGGAGCAAGAGAGTGCCTCTCGTGAAAGCTGGAAGAGAAAAAAGAAAAGAGCCAGCTTCAGTAACCGAGGATCGGTACACCAAGGTCCCCACCTTCGGCCACCATCCGATCCACAATGCACTAGACCTCTAGTACTACCTCTCCAACAGGTGGTGGGCCCATGGGAGAGTGGACCCATGGGCCTCATGTGTAGAGACCCGGCCACTAGGCGCTCACCAAGGAGCCTCTTCCCTGGGCCTGGCTCCAGGCTGAGGCCCCGGTAACCCTGATCTGAACAAGGGAGTCTTTTGTCCTGCTATTTGCATCACCTATGACCAGTTTGCCTTGGAAGACTCTACCCGGGGCATTGCCCCCGACAACCTAGCTCCTAGGATTCTAGGCACACAAACCCCTCCACCACGATAAGGTAGTGGAGGAGAGAAACAGTTCCATCCTAGATTCATCAGAGTAGGACCACAAACCTACACAAAATACACACACATTATGTGATGAGTAAGGTAAAGTAAGAACTCAGCAGATCAGCAGTCTCACCCCTCACCTGTCTCACCAATCAACACAATTATCTTTTACCACTGTAAGCCAAACTCCCAGCATACAAGAGACTTCTGTTTTTGTCTGATATGTATGTGAGCAAATAAAAATGAGTATAATATGTATAATTGTCTGTCTGTAGATTGGAGGAACAGAGGAGTATAAGATTTGTCAGGGCATCAAGGAAGGCAGAATCAGTAAACCTGTGGTGTGCTGGTGCATCGGCACTTGTGCTACTATGTTCTCCTCTGAGGTAGGTGTGCATGTCAGGGATCATTAGAAGGTGCCGTGAACTAATTCATTAAATGAAGCTCAGGGATTGGCTGGCTGTTTCCGGCTGTGTGAGACCCACTATGCCTTCTCCCTGGTTCTGGCTGCAGGTGCAATTCGGCCATGCTGGAGCATGTGCTAACCAGGCCTCCGAGACTGCGGTGGCAAAGAACCAGGCCCTCAAAGAAGCAGGAGCCTTTGTCCCCAAGAGCTTTGATGAACTAGGAGAGGTCATAAGGTAAGCTTGTGACTCTGTGGTCAGCCAAACTAAAAATAGCAGATTTATTGGATGCAAATAAATAAAATTCACATGTGTGCTCAGGTCTGTTTATGATGACCTGGTGAACCGTGGTGTGATTATACCAGCTAAGGAAGTTCCACCTCCCACTGTGCCTATGGACTACTCCTGGGCAAGGGTAAGACAGATGAGATCATATAGTCTTGTGTTGTCAACAATATATTTTAGATGTTTTATTTTGTTATGTTATTACTTTTGTTATGACTTGCACTGATGTAAGATTCAAAAGCAGAGGTTTTATTTAGAAGTCACAGTTCAAGGTAAAAAATAAATAAAAAATATTGTTAATCCCAAAACTGGAAACGGTTTGTAGATCTAAACATAGGCAACCATCAGTAATCAGAGAACAGATTAGGGTTGGGGTTAGGGGGTAGGGGTTAGGATTAGTCATCAGAGTTTAAAAAGATGTCCAAAGGAAGAAAGCAGTGAAGGAATAAATACATCAAAACTGGGAGATAACAGCAGAGAAGTAATAGCCTGGATGAATGAACCAGGGAAAGAGTTGCTTCTGGAGTTTTTTAAAGGGTGATGAGCTGCAGATATGGTCGGTGGGGAACAAAGTTCAAGGTTAAAGGGAGGGACGTGGAGCCTGACAGTACTGGGTAATCACATTCAGGATTGTGTTGCGTCATCGTGTCAAAGGACCAGAGTAGTGCACCTCAAACCCTGTACTGACCTTTAACCTTTAATTTCTTTCTTTTCTAACCCTAACCTTTACCCAGGGTGTTAAAATGTTAACAATACAGTAACATGGGTTGCCAGATCCGTAGCATGGACATGTTATGTAACTGTAATTGCATGATGGAATTCCAGTTCAGTCTGGAATTCAGGACAACTGAAACTGGGTGAGGGCTTCTGGACGTTCTGAAACCAGTTGCAAGACAAGTAAGTCACATCTCTTTTGTCTGTGATTAACCCCCCTCCCCTCCCCAAAGGAGCTGGGTCTGATCCGTAAGCCTGCCTCCTTCATGACCAGTATCTGTGATGAGAGAGGTCAGGAGCTCATCTACGCTGGCATGCCCATCACAGAGGTCTTCAAAGAGGAGATGGGCTTGGGAGGAACCTTGGGCCTGCTCTGGTTCCAGAGAAGGTGAGCATGGTTGTGGAACCCATACTATTATAAATTATAGTTTAGACCATAGATTATAGTTTTGTGTATGTTTGTGAGACAGACTTCCACGTTACGCGTGTCAATTCATCGAGATGTGCTTGATGGTGACTGCGGATCATGGCCCAGCTGTGTCTGGAGCTCATAACACCATCGTGTGTGCTCGTGCTGGCAAAGATCTCATCTCCAGTCTTACGTCTGGCCTCCTCACTATCGTATGACCGGTTTATATCTTTTTTGTAACTGAAAAACATTATTACAGTTCTTAGTAAGAAAATTGAACGTTGCTGTGTGTGTGTTTAGGGTGACCGCTTCGGTGGCGCACTTGATGCTGCTGCTAAGCAGTTCAGCAGTGCGTTCGACAGCGGCCTGCTGCCCATGGAGTTCGTCAACAAA
This sequence comes from Brachyhypopomus gauderio, assembly GCF_052324685.1. NCBI lineage: Eukaryota > Metazoa > Chordata > Actinopteri > Gymnotiformes > Hypopomidae > Brachyhypopomus > Brachyhypopomus gauderio. The sequence continues at coordinate 37,777,113 of NC_135212.1, read as the reverse complement.
ATGAAGAAAGACGGCAAGCTGATTATGGGCATCGGGCATCGGGTCAAATCTGTGAGTGAATGCAAATGCACCCTGGCACAGGCAGATTCTGCAGCTCCGTCTCTTTTGCTCACTTCTGAATGTGGATCAAGGGTTAGGGCTTGGGGGTTTGGGGTTTGAGGTTAAGGATAGGGTTGGGGTCTGTAGTGCTGTTGTTGTGCACTACTGTCTCAACTGTTATTTTCCAGTTGTGCTAGGATCCTGATCTTACTTATTTGTTTTACATGGTGCACAATGCTAAATAAAATCTAACAAACATTAAAATATATAATGCCATGGATTAAATGCATTACCAAGGAAGTACACGTTGCGTTCCAGTCTTAGAAAATGAATATTTGGTTGATGTACATGGTTTAGTTTGTCCTGTTTGTGATCAGATCAATAACCCTGACATGAGGGTGCAGATCCTGAAGGAATTTGTGAAACAGCACTTCCCTTCCACCTTGCTACTGGACTACGCCCTGGACGTGGAGAAGATCACCACCTCTAAGGTACTGTTCTCTGGATGTCGAGATCACCACCTCTAAGGTATCAAGAAGACTGTTGCTGAACTACAGCATAACCAAACATTAACACTGTTCCTGTTCTTTATTTCTCCCAGAAACCCAACCTCATCCTGAATGTAGATGGCTTTATTGGTGTGGCCTTTGTTGACCTGTTGAGGGCGTGTGGGGGCTTCACACGGTCAGTGCAAGTGTGGGGAAAGACTATTCCCTCTGCTGGCAGTTCAGACACCACCAGGCTCCTGCTGTATCACAGATTCTTTCTTTCTCTCCATACAGGGATGAGGCAGATGAGTTTGTGGAGGTTGGAGCGCTCAATGGGATCTTTGTCTTGGGTCGGAGCATGGGCTTTATAGGTGTGTGTGTGTGTGTGTGTGTGTGTGTGTGTGTGGAAGTGCGCATGAGTATGGGGTGTGTGTGTGTGTGTGTGTGTGTGTGTGTGTGTGTGTGGAAGTGCGCATGAGTATGGTGTGTGTGTGTGTGTGTGTGTGTGTGTGTGTGTGTGTGTGGAAGTGCGCATGAGTATGGGGTGTGTGTGTGTGTGTGTGTGTGTGTGTATTTAAATGCACTCATGACTTATGGAATGTAGTGTACTGTTCACCCCCTGTCCCTAGTTTGGTGATGACTGTGGTTTGAATGCCAATTCTGCTTTTATTTTATCATCTGCCTGTAGGTCACTATCTGGACCAGAAGCGTCTGAAACAGGGACTGTACCGCCACCCATGGGACGACATCTCCTATGTCCTCCCTGAGCACATGTCCATGTAACAGTGGAGACATCACCATCATATCTTTCTCATGTGTCTAACCCTAACCTCCAAGATCAAGCAGTCTGGGGTTTCTGATTGTTTGTGAAGTAGTCTTATCTATGAATGCATTGTACTGTCTCAGGCAGGCAGACATGACATTCATGGCCTTTTAAATTACTGCAGTGTTGATGCCAAATGAGCAACTATTACTGTCACATAGTTCTGTTTACAGGAAGGATTGTACACAAGGTTGAAAACTGGAGGCTGAGGTGACTCATAAATGCTCCTGTAATGGCTTGTATAGCTGTAACTTGAGTTCTGATGTTTACTTTTTTAGATTATAACTTTCTGAAGCTTTTTGTGTTCCATATGTAACTAATGGTTTGTCATTAGAATCTAGCTAATGCAAAAATTGCTTGCATCTAAAATTAACTTTAGTACATGTTAAAATGAACGTTAGAGGTAATATGGGTAAAATATGTAGTGCTGATTAAAATATATATATAAATATGGTAATACTTTAATAGGCCATTGTGCTCCCCCCCAATATTCACCATATTTACAAAATATCAATTATCCAGTGCTGCTCTCAGAATGTGTTTGAATATGTTGTCCAATAGGTGATGTAGGTTATTTCCTTGAACTGTGTGCTTTTTAGATGTGAAAAATCCAAAATGGATATAAGCTGTGAAGTAAATAAATAAACTCAAGTAAAAAAAGCAGGACTGGGCGTGAGCGTAGCATCAGTAAAGTTAGTCTTTCATTAGTGCATAATAAGAAAAACCACATTCTCTATGAATGTTGCCTCAAGTTGTGAAAAATACTATAAAAAACTTTTTATAAAAAAAATAGAGTGGAGAGTACAGAGCTGTACAGTATAAAAGATACTGACTTTATTAATCCTTAATATTGACTATTAATTTATTGTCGTTGTGGCTAATAATGATTTCCTGGCACAGTGCATCTGTTTTGTTCTGCAGCATCATGGTACTGTGGAGGGGGTGTCAGCCATTTTACATGATGGACATGAGTTGGTTAAATGTCCTTCGCTCTGAAACAGCCTCCAGAACACAGCATGACTCCTTTAACCAAGCTAGAGTTAGCCTTCTTGATAAGATTGTTTTAGCAGATTAAATCCACACCATCAATGGTGACTGGTGGTGGAGAGGGCTTGGACCTCCTGACATTTACTGACGGTTCATCACCAGCTTTTTGTTTGGAGTTGTCTAAAAAGAAAAACCTGCAACTTAACATAAAGTCCATCACCAAGGTCCTGTACTGTGTGCTAATTTATGCCCTAAAAAAGCCTTGTAACCTAAAATCTACTTTTGATACTGAAGAATGTGAATGTGAAGTCTGAGGTCTAGAGTTTGAACAGAGGTGGTATGTTCCTGTGGATGTGTTCCTGTGCTACACGTACTGTAGCGATGCATAACAGCTCTGCAGTCTCACCCACTAGTCCATAATCCACAAAACTGTGATCATTTCTCTAGATCATCCAAAACTTATGAATCAACAACACAAGCTGTATCTTTACCACACTATTGTCCAAATATGTTATTGTCCAAATAAGTATGTTCAACAATGTTATACACAAGATTTACAATTTTGCTCTATTTTAGTAAAAAAGAATCATTACATTGGATACACCTGTACATAAAATGGATCAAGGAATCTGCTAAAGCTTTTTTGGAAGTTCAGTTAGGAGGCCATTACAGTAATGGACCCTACTAGAGACAAAAGCATAAATGAGATTCTCAATATAGGAGATATAAACAAAATCCAACATACCTAATTTAATAGACAGCAGAACAATATACAACATAATTATTGTAGCTTGATATGTATAGGGCCTGCAAACACGTGCCTGGGTCAGTACTGTGACCTTCAAGTACTGTAGCCTACAAAAGCACCTTCAAAGGTTCACTTTACAGCCACCCTTTGATCTGTACTTGCAAAATGTAGCAGCCATCACTTTGGTAAAATGGAGACTTTGCCTAGGCTTCCACTTTCATAATATGAAAGACACATGGTAACATCTGAACCTAGTGAAAATCCGACTTCTGATCAGAGATACCGTTTAGGCACGCCCTCATGACGCTCTGTATCAATTTTGGTGATTTACCCATATTTGGTCATATGAGAGCCATGTGATGTACCGGTAGACAAGACACCAGGTCTGGTTCAGGTAGGGTGCTAAGAAATGTGTGTGTGTTTGGTCACTGTGACCCGAGTCCTTCCTGGAGGGTATGTGCGCACTGGAAAACGCAAACACCTTCCAGCGGGTTTATAGGTAAAGCATTTCTCGAAGCAGGATCCAAGAGAGCTCTCCCAATTGATTGGAATACCAGAGCTGCCTGGGGTTAGGCCTCTGAGATACCACAGATGTTTCTCCCTTTTTGGTCTGTGCTGCCGAGCAGATCACAATTTTGCGAGCACTCTCTCCCTGGCCAGGAGGAGACCACAGCCCTGGTGATGATTTGCTGACCAGCATGGGTGTCAATCTTGGAGGGGCTTCGTGTGTCTCTGGTAGTTCCTCCATACACCTAGCAGGTGCCGATGCGCAGTGTTGTGCCAGTTCACAGCTTTTCTGAACTAGTTCAAGTTCAGTTCATACATGCTCAAAGTGAACAGTTCACGTTCAGTGTTCAGTTAATTTTACTTTTTTCGTGAGATATTCAAAAAAAATTTTTTTTATTGCAGCGCTTTCTCTCACTCTTGTCATTGGTCTGTCACTCTCTATCTCTCTCTCGCTCCTCCAGCCCTCTGCGCTCTCTTCGTTGCCTGCTACGCGGCGTTGCTATGCCTACCCCGCTCTGCTGCAATTCATCCCATGTAACGTCGTATAATAACCTTTGTATAAACTTTAATGGTAAAACTCAGTTTACATGCTGCTGTGAAACAGAACCACCGCGTTCCGCCATGTTTGAAAACGTTGGGAAGCTGGTGGGGTGGGCGTGGCTTGGTCCCAGAGGCGGTTTCAGAGCTCTGTGTCAGTCTGGAATCAGTGACCAATGGAGATTACAGAGGAACTCCTTCATCTAAGCCCCTCCCACACGTGAAATGTGTTCCAAAAGTCAGAAGCAAAAAACGAAGCAGAAGCAAAGAGAGATTCCAGAAGCAAAAGACCTTACTGGGAAAATCCAAAAAAACAAAAACAATGGAACCAAAAACTTGTCAAAATGCAAACAAAAATAAGTTTCAAATAACCAATTATATTTAAAAAATATACTTTTGATATATTTTTTTTTCTGTTTTGCATTCATAACATATACTTTCTGCTCTTGGATTTACTTTTGCTTCTGTGGAACTATTGAAACAAAAATCACTCCATAGTTCTAGGACAGTGCTGCCCAGACTGCACTGGTACCTGTGTTTCTGACATCTGGCCCTTTTCTGAAAGACCATAATATTACTTTTCTTTAGGTTTATAACCAGTGCCCAGTCCTGGCAGTACCACTCCAGAAGGTACTTTGAAAAATGGGGCATTTAAGACATTTTGCACATCCATTAAAAATATCTGTGGGCGGGGTCAGCAGTTGGAGGTCACTGATTGGTTATAGAGTGGTGGTGTTCGCTAATATCATAGAGGGGAAAAAGGCACAATGACGATTGAGTGTGTGAGTCAGTGAGCTGGTTTAAAAGAAAAACACCACTGCTACAGATTGGCAGCATTTTGGATTTGTTTCAAATAAAAATGAGAGCCAGCAAACATATGAGACAGTTTGTAAGATATGCTTACAAACATTATCCGCCAAAGATGAAAACACATCAAAATGTATTCTCATATTAAAACTAAACACCCTTCAATTACAATTCAGCATATGCTAGAAAAGTCCCGACTCAGTTACCACTTTAATTGGAGCTTTTGCTAAATACAAAAAATACAAAAGAGATGATAGATGGCGATTACACTAGTGACATCTGAAGTTTCTGCTTATTGTAGAGTGTCTAATCAACAAGGATTAAGACCTGCTTATTTAGTGAAAATTGTTATTGTCAATTGTGATTTTTTTACACCAATCGAAGCAATCGAAATTTGTCCTGTGCAGTTAACACCAGTGTGGAACGTTACTTTAAAAAATTTATTAGTTATAGTTATTCACTACTTGTTCAAAAAAGTAACTGAGTTAGTAACTGAATTACTCTATGATAAAAGTAACTCGTTACCAGGGAAAGTAACTATTTACGGGGGGAGCGTAAAATGGACACAAATTAAGTGTTATATCGCGATCTATCGATCGTGGGTGATTGGCGCCATAGCGAACTAGTAACTCATTGAATCATAGATATGGATCAGAGGTAAATAAACTAGATCTTTTTTTTCGGCGTGAGATATCGGAAGTGTGGCGTGAGAGCGTGTGAAAACGGTCAAATGCGTGTGTCTCACGCTCAATGCGTGAGAGTTGGCAACCCTGATATCGCCACCTTGAAAATGCAAATTTTCCTTGCTTGCTCCTGACTCGCCATTTCTGCCTCTTCTTCGTTTGTGTCGCATGTCCACTGGCGTGCTTTGGCACGCGTGTAAAAACACTTGTTCTGATTGGCTACCATAACGCTGCCTTAGCCAATCATTTAATGACTTGTTAAGTTAAACAGGTTTTACACCGAGAACTGTGACTTATCGAGATCTGTTACTCCTCCTCACTACCCTGGGCAGCAGGGTTGCCAGTTGCCGGGGGGGTTGGCTTTGGCAACCCTGTGGCAGCGGTCCGCTCGGATTACTGTTAGTATATCAATATATAGTAACGCACCGCTTTTAATGACCAGTAACGTCAACGGCGTTGTAACGACAGGAAAAGTAATTAATTATATTATCCCGTTACTGACAAAATGACACCGTTACCTAACGCTGTTATTTTTAACGGCGTTATTCCCAACACTGGTTAACACACACACACACACCAGTGATTACTAGGGGGCTGTGGTGCACACATGTCCAGAGCGGTTGGCAGCCCTAGCCCGGCGCCCGGGGAGCAGTTGGGGTTAGGTTCCTCGCTCAAGGGCACCTCAGTCATGGCCTCAAGTCTGGGAATCAAACCCACGACCCTCCGGTCACAAGACCAGTTCCCTACCACTAGGCCATGACTGCCCCATTTTATAGTATAACATACAGTATAGTGCAGTGGTGAACCGTACTTACTGGCCATGGCCTTCACTAGACAGAGTCAAATGAAAACATGACCGTAGCATTAAAACTGTTGTCATAATCACATCTACTGTGCAACGTAACTACACAACTTCTGCTTCATTTAACATTTACATTTATGGCATTTGGCAGACACCCTTATCCAGAGCGACTTACATTTTTATCTCATTTTTATACAAGTGAGCAATTGAGGGTTAGGTGCCTTGCTCAAGGGCACCTCAGTCATGGCCTCAGGTCTGGGAATCGAACCCACAACCCTCCAGTCACAAGACCAGTTCCCTAACCACCAGGCCATGACTGCCCCATTTAACCTCCAAATGAGTCAGTTAGAAGTCCAAACATCACAATTCATTCACAAATGTCAGCAAATTATTAATAGCTGAACACTTATCTATTATAAACATCCTGTGATTCCATCCTTTCCGCTTGTAAAACCTCGTGGCAGTGCTGGCTAGGAGCTGCTAACTAGCTAACATGAGCTAAAAGCTCACGAGGCATTGGAGCACGCCCCTACCATTCTTATTTGAAATATGATTGGTTGATTAAACTGCCAATCGATAATAAAAGCTCTCTTAATGTAAAAGGCAAGGGTATGCGACAGATAAACAGAAGGTCCTGGGGGAGGTCCTTTCTCTCTTTACCTAGAAACATCGGTGTGAAATATTCTGATTGGTTGATAGGGGTGACCTGCAATAGTCGCTGATTCGACTATAGTCGACTATACCCCCTAGTCGACTATGAACGTCATAGTCGAATGTACCATTCTAATTGCATGAGGGTGCCCAAGGATGCTGCTAAGAATTGGTTGTTACATGAAATGTCTTTGTTTTTGTTATATATAGCCCTTTGTCAAATAAAATCACCCTAATTTCTGTTATAAAAACATTTTTAAATGATGTGTGCGCATTAACAATAGGCATCTTCCTTACTACACATTAATAAACACACCCTGCAGTTGCACAATCCAAATGAGCGGAGCTGAACGCGCTACAGGATCAGCATCTGCTGAGATTATAATGTCTACTAAAAAAACTTCAAAAGTATTTTGAAAAAGATAAAGATGAATCAAACAAAGTAAAGTGCAAGTTATGTCATCAACGTCTTTCATTTCGCACGACAACAACCAACATGGCATACCATTTAAAACGCGTAAGGTGGAAAAAAGCCGTTTGTCGTTTCGGTGTCGTCTCGGCTCGTTGTGGTGCGTCTCGACAAGTAGGCCTATAAACATTTTTTGTTGTTGTTTGCTTTTTAAACCCCGTTACTTGAACCTTTACTTATAATTTTTGTATGTTGTGTGTCAGTTTTTTTTATATTTTCAGGCAGGCACATTTTATTTAAAATATTTTTGACATTTTGCACAGTGCCTGTCTGACAGTTGATATGCGCACTGCGCACTGACGGTTAACGTTCTCTAGCGTTTCATTAAAAAATAAATAAGTAAATAAATAAAAGCTGAATAAAGCCAACCTACCATGTTTATTCATTTATCTGAGTGTTTTAGGTTTTTACTTTGAAGTGGAAAAAAGTCCTAAATGAGAATGAGATTCCGTGTAAGGTGCTCAAGATAAAAATAAAACCCGATTTGACTATTAGTCGACTAAAGGGAAAATCTGACAAATCAGATTCGACTATGAAAATCCTTAGTTGAATACACCTCTATTGGTTGATTTTTAATTTCAGCACTGAGTGTTTTTTTCCAGCACAAGCATGAAAAGTGGATTTGAAAGGGAGAGGAAAAATACAAATTATTGGTGAAGCGTTATTAACATATATTACATATAATAGATAAAGCATCTTTTTTAAGATCAATGGACCTTCAGAGATGGCCTTGGAAGGCCCTGATGGTTTGCCACTGGTAGTGTTAATTCACCACATATTACCATTATATTACCTCTGGTTTTTTGGCCGCATTTCTTCCTCCACTTTTCTCCTTTTTCTACCCTGGGCACCAGAGGACTTCTCCCTGTAAAGATGTCAAAAAGGCAGATGTCACTCACTCTGTGATGTTGTCTCTTTTTCTCCCACAGAGAAACAGTAACGAGGTGCGCAGATCGCGCTGGGGCGGGCGGGTTGGCGCGCGGGTTATAGGTGTCGTGTGTTATTATAATAAATATTAATTTGGCTAACATTATTAAACAATTAAATTATGATTATGTGGACTTTCCTTGTTTTCACATTTATTAATTATTCATTTGTAAAAAAAAAAAAAAAAAAACGCATGCACGCGAGCGCCCCCCTGGACAGACCGCGTCCCTAGCATTTACCTATATTGCCTAATGGAAGGTGTTACGGTCAATTCAGCTCCCCCTGTTCCCCCAAAAACACGCATGCGCAAAATTTAAAGGCAACTTAATAGTAAAAGAAATAAAAATGTTAGATCCGATGCATTAAATCTAGATAGCAAGCAAGTTAACTAAAACAGAGAGAGGCTGGAAAAGTAGCGTAAACAACTAAATATGCAACTAATTTTTGTACATTTAATCCTCTGCTAAAACACATGAGCTTTACAGCAGTTAGTCACAAGCACGCAAAGTTAAATTTAGCTAGAGAAACAAAACCAAAACCCAAATAATAACGTGTATATATCGAGTAAAGGCGATAACCCAGCAGAAGACTAATGAGTGATGATTTCGCGCATGCGCGATTTTGGGGGAACAGGGGAAACTGAATTGACTGTAACACCTGTTCTGCCAGATAGAATCAAACACCTTTTTGAAATCTACACAACAGGTGAAGACTTTTCAGTTTTTAGCTTGATGTACGTGCTTGTTAATCAGAGTGTGTAAAGTGTAGATGCAGTCTGTAGTTCTGTGATTTGGGAGAAATCCAATTTGACTCTTGCTCAGGGCATTGTGTTCATTAAGGAAAACGAGAATTATGTTGTTTAAAATGCTGTTGAAAGCTTTCCCCAGATTGCTGCTCACACAGATGCCTCTGAAGTTGTCAAGCTTGTCCCCACTCTTACGGAATGGGGGTAATGAGTCCTTGGCTCCAGATATCAGGAAAACAACAGGTGTTCTCAGGATGAAGTTGAAATCGTTTCTGATGCTGTCAGGGCCACAGGCTTTTTTAGATTTTAGCTATTTGAGTTGTTGAGCCAATACTTCTTGTGTAATGGGATGGGATACTCTAATGAATTTGCATGCACAGCTGATGAAGGATTTCTGTCCGAAACACCATGTTTCTCTGGAAACATTTTTACGAACAATTGTCAAATAAGCTGTGTACAATACTTTCATAAGACATTTCATTCAAGTGAATTTACAGTATATGCATGGCCTATACATGTATACCCCTAGTGAAGGGTGAAATGTTGGAGTAATAAACTACATAAATAATTTTGTCAAGTTTACTTATGTTAGCTAGTACTTGCTATTGCGTTTGTAGTTTATGAATAAGCAGTATAATTGCTAATCCCGCCAGCATGCTCAACTCGCCTGTAGAGGGCAGCACAAATCCATCAGGGCTTCAAATGACCGCCATCCGGGACTAAACAGAGACCTTTAAACCATTTCACCTAATATGATTGATAAACATATTATTAACGACAGGGATTTGTACAAATCCCTGCCGATGATCTATGATTAAAGATTGGTAATCATGGTTAAAATTAAATGAACAAAACTAATGAAAGGAAGGAATGCATTTATATCTGATTTCGTGATATTCGTTTTTCTGAGAACCACAAAATTATTACTGCAACGTTAATCATCTTTAAAAGGGCATTATCCTTCCACAAGAGGCACTGTCCGTTAATACTGTTTGGAATAAACGGAGGTGGGAAACGCCTAAAGCAGCGTTCCCGTTGTATTGATAAGAAAGATATGAAAACAAACGCAGGCCTGTTTTGCAAGTGGCATTTACACAATCATATACTGCAAACATGACAGAATAACCGGTCGCTTGACCCTTACGAGGAAAATGAAGCATGTTGATGATAACGTTGTAATTAAACAAAGGCCGCTCATAAATTCGAGTGTATGGCCGACGTCACTGTTTGTGGGCTATCTATTATGTTATGAGAAGCATATCTCATTTAGATGTTTATTAACCAGCCGCTGCTACATCAGCTGAGATGGACCGTGTGACGCAGGTTGTACGCACATGGGCGGATATTGTATACGTCCGTCTCCTCCTCCATCGGTAAACGAGACTCGTTATTCTCAGCGCTGTTTGCCAGAAAGCAAGTGCATGTGACTGCTAAACAGGCGGCTTATATCCAGCTTGTTCCCAGCATCTTAACTATTTTTAATCATAGCAAGCGACCTGATTTTCCGCACCGCGGGACATAATAGGTGGACCGCGGCGCACAGCTCGCGTCACTGGTCCAAGAGCCGCTAGAGAGCTCTGAGCCAGCATCACGGAGGTGTGCACTAGAGGAGTTATACGAGCAAAACCTCCGATTTGACCTCGAAGACACAGGAAGAACGGGAAATAATAACTCGGAGGAGAAGATAACCAGAAGACGAACTACAGGACGTTTGCATCGTCACATAAACCCGAGTCAGAATGGCATCAAAGCGCATGGCGTTGCTCCTTCTGATCCAGATTTCAGCACTTATTTGCTTCCTAGAAGCGTTTCCTACACCCGCCGGAATAAACGGTAAATACTAGTCACTAGTTTTTTACGGTTTTCAGAGATCATAAGTAGATAATTCATTAGATAATTAAATACTTAACACGTTTTGCGGGGATACTTCGTTTGAATCTAATTTAAGGAGTGCCTTTAAACCAAAGTATTTTCAAACCGAACGCAATATTTAAAACAACATCATAATTATTAAACAAAAACTCTAGAACGGTGATAAGATTTCTTTATTGTGTTATTCTCATCGCATGTCGATGGCGCAGTTTAATCTTTTGTCCCGTAATCGGATTTCCTCTCAGCCGTTCTGATTGGTCATTCCAGATTGAAACTGATTGCTCTGCATCTCAGGGCCAAGTATGTAACGTCGCACTGATGTTTCATTGTAGACTGGACTTCGCAAAATGAAAGTGTAAAATAATAGTAATGATAACTACTACTTTACTCAGTAACTTTAAGGTCACGCCGCTAATTATGAGCTCTAAAAGTTTTCACAGCCCTAACTGTCTTTCAGATTCCATTTACTTGTTTTTGAATGTCCAGGGATGCCTGTATAAAGGTTAATGTCTTAAATAAAGCTCTGTGTTTTTGACTCTTGATATAGATAAGACAGAATACAACAGACAGTTAACAGAGGAGAGACCGCTGCAACAGCAGGTAGGCACATCAAGCTGATGAGAACATCCAGTCTGGACCAATATGCCAGAGCTACATTAGAGTTGTGAGGTTGCAGTGTTAAAACTGTGATCAACCCTTCAATCTGTTTCATTAATTGTATGTGGTCGGTATCTCTGAAATTGTTGCATTTTATTTTTTTACTTCTGGATTTTATGCTTGTGTCTTATTTGAACAGGTATGTACTGAAAATTATCATACATATAAATGTGTTATAATATTAATACATTTAGTTTTACACTATGTGATACACAAATCTACAAAATATTGAGAGGAATGAATGTTAAGACATTGACAATGGGTTTAAATTGTCAAAATATTTTTTTTAACAGATAGCAGAGGCAGATAGTCTCAGTAAGAAAGGTGAGTGGCCACAATCAGTCAAGACAGTCACAACCTTTACCAAATACTTTTCAGTTTCACAATTACACAAAATTTCACAATTTCTGAGAAAATATTCATATTTGTCTAATGTAATGTTTTGCTATCAGAACCCAAACCTACTCAGCTGACCAACTCAGAGTCCAGCCCAAACAGTGATGACGTCACTCTTTTGAGGTTCCTGGCTCAGAAATCAAAAAAGTCAAACAACAAAACCCCAAGATCAGATCTAAATGATGAGCACTCCATTTCTGATGAGGCTGACTCCACCCAGAACAGGAGACTAGCTGACTCCACCCAGAACAGGAGACTAGCTGACTCCACCCAGAACAGGAGACTAGCAGATGACTATGACTCCACCAAGAATGGGATGGACAACAAATACCAAGGTAAAGTCTCTGTGTACCCTGCTCACCTATGTTCAGAGCTCAGTAACTTTAACCATTAAATGAAGAAGAGCTGAATCAGAAAGCACGCTGTGTGAGTGAGTGAGTGAGTGAGTGAGTGAGTGAGTGAGTGAGTGAGTGAGTGAGTGAGTGAGTGTGTGTGTGTGTGTGTGTGTGTGTGTGTGTGTGTAAATCCACACAAAAATGTCTGTATGTGTTTGGTGATTTTTAATGCTGCAGCCAGTGGTATGACAATCTTAAGTGAGGTGACTGTTGGATGCTATTTGAGTCATTTAGTCTTCATCCTTTTAAACCTTTTTCGCCCTAAACTTAAACCCTAACTTTTATATCCTAAACCCTAACCTTTATACCCTATACCCTAACCTTTATACCCTAAACCCTAACCCTCTTCCAGGCCTGGGAGCATCGAGAGGCTGCGACTAGACCTTTAATGACTATTTATACTTGTACAATGACCATTTCTAGAAATTCTTATTGATTTGTTATTGGGTGTCCAGTACTCACAACCACACAGAGTGGAACTGGCTGCTAAAACGAAAAAGTCTAAAAGCTGGTTTACTATTGTGAGCTCAGAGCACACACTGTGCTGTAGAGGAACCTTTGCAGCCAGAGGCAGTGGACAAGTGTGTGTCACTTATTCTCCCTGCTGCTCTAACAGACCTGGGTGAACATCACTGTTCTTATCTCTAACAGCCAGAGCTGTCTTCTGTTCTACAAGCAGGCTGGCAAGAGCTTGATTTGATCTCCACACAGGGCTAGAACAAATAAATCCCACCACCTTAATCAGCCAAGGCCTTAAAACCCTTGAATTGTGTGGGGAATGGATTGGACAGTTTAGTCAAGCAAAACCACGTATACTGTACAGTATTTGGAATTGCAGTGAATCATTTATATGAACAAGAAAAAAAGATAAATGCATTCTAATAAATAAGGAGAAGTCTGTATACTTTATGTAAAATCTTACTGTTTGGCTGGTAGCAATTTGTGTTTCATGTGATGGGTGGTTTTCAGGAAGATGACCTGCAATGTAATAAGAACTCAGAAATCTCAGCAGTGGATGGGAGAGAGAACACAGTGGCATGGAAGTCCAGGGAGGGTCCAGTCAGATGTCAGTGTGAAATCAGCCTTGTTTAATCTGATGAGATCAGTCCTGATTAATTTGATGTCAGTTAGAGATTTTCTTTTTCTTAATAATAAGAAAATACATTTGAAATATATTTGTGAAATATTTTGGTCAATTTGCTGCCTGAAAAAATCATTTTGGTGATTGGGATTTTTAGCCTCATGCACAGTAAACAGGACAGATTATGCAAGACAGGCTGGATCTGCTTGGACAGAGAACTGTAGGTCCATCAGAGTCCGTTCATAAGACTGGCCAGTAGGTGGGGCACCAGCAATAGATGCCATGCTGACATCAAGCAGATGCTCAAATTGCCCTTGCACATAGTACAGACATACATGTACACACACACACACACACACACACACACACACACACACACACACACACACACACACACACACACACACACACACACTCATGCATGTACACACATATAACCAAGCATTCACAGCTTCTCTTGCACAGGGAGAAAACACACCAGTTCACCAGTAAAGTGAACTGCATCATAGTGATCTGCCTTTAAGATTTGGTTTTCATCAGTCATCTTTATTTTTAGTAATTACATAATAATGTGTACTTTAACAGATGACCCAGAGAGCTTGCACCAGCTTGATGGAACCCCACTCACTGCAGAGGACATTGTGCAGAAAATCGCCAACAAAATCTACCAGGAGGACGACAGAGGCGTGTTTGACAGAATTGTCTCAAAACTCCTTAAACTGGGACTGGTGAGGAATTTACGTAGCCGTAAACAAACCTGTAAATATATACATCTGCAAATCTTTCTCATTAAAAACCCTTATGAGCACCTCACTGAGTAACAGAAGGTACATAATGAATGTGTATAGAGGGGTCGTGGGGAGTCGTTTTTGGTGTGGCGGGGTAGCGATTGTAAGTTGTTGGGGGGGGGGGGTGGCGAGTGTAAGTTGTTGGGGGGGGTGGGGGGGTGGCGAGTGTAAGTTGTTGAGCGGGGGGGGTGGCGATCGATCGCCAGGAGTTGGCAAATTACTAACGCATCAAATATAAACTTAGCGTTTGATGTAACAGTCTCAGCAAGAGCAACATCTAGTCAAAATAAGTGGGGGGACAGTGTTCCCCCGCTACACACTCCCACTACACCACTGGGGGGGTCGCGTCCCCCCCACCACACCCCTGATCATAAGACAGAAAATGAAATGTTCTCTACATGAAACTCAGCCAGTTTGGATTATGGTTAGTCTTAACAGCCCTTCTGCATACTTATATCTGCTGCTTTTACAGAACATTGTTCATTTTTACACATCTCCTACTCCTCCTACTCCCTCTACACCTCCTACTCCCCCTACTCCCTCTACATCTCCTACTCCTCCTACATCTCCTACTCCCTCTACTCCCTCTACTCCCTCTACTCCTCCTACATCTCCTACTCCCCCTACTCCCCCTACTCCTCCCGCTCCCCCTACTCCCTCTACTCCTCCTACTCCCCCTACTCTCTACTCTCTCTACTCCCCCTACTCCTCTTACATCTCCTACTCCCTCTACTCCCCCTACTCCTCCTACATCTCATATTCCTCATACTCCCTCTACTCCCCCTACTCCTCCCCCTACTCCCCCTACTCCTCCTACATCTCCTACTCCTCATACTCCCTCTACTCCCCATAATCCTCCCCCTACTCCTCCTACATCTCCTACTCCTCATACTCCCTCTACTCCCCCTAATCCTCCCCCTACTCCTCCTACATCTCCTACTCCTCATACTCCCTCTACTCCCTCTACTCCTCCTACTCCTCCTACATCTCCTACTCCTCATACTCCCTCTACTCCCTCTACTCCTCCTACTCCTCCTACATCTCCTACTCCTCATACTCCCTCTACTCCCTCTACTCCTCCTACTCCTCCTACATCTCCTACTCCTCATACTCCCTCTACTCCCTCTACTCCTCCTACTCCTCCTACATCTCCTACTCCTCCAACTCACTCACAAAGCTGTGCTCACTGATCTCCACTCTGTGTGTTTAGATAACTGAGAGCCAAGCAGACACTCTGGAGCATGAGGTTGCTGCAGCCCTGCAGGATCTGATCACCAAACATGCCCAAGACAATGAGATTGAGGAACTGGGTGTGAGTTTCCCTGCTGTCAGGGCTGAAGACACTGAGGACACTGCAGAAGACACGGTAGGACAGGAGAATGCGTGTGTGTGTGTGTGTGTGTGTGTGTGTGTGTGTGTGTGTGTGTGTGTGTGTGTGTGATTAAATCCAACATAAACACTATAATCTTTATCTAATTTAATAGTTAAATAATCTTTATTTAAACTATATAATAAATTTCTCACACATTCTCCAGGATGAAAAGGAGAGGCCCAGCCACCAGTTTGATGAAGACAATGATGCTCGTGATGATGGCAATGCGGAAGAGGAGGGTGATGCGGAAGAGCGGGAAGAGGATAGCCGGGACAATAATGAAGGTGCAGTTGTGGATGAGACCTGGGACGGCGTGAGTGAAGGCAATGACAGAAATGAACTGAGCCCAGATGATGGTCTGCAGGATCTCCAGTACTTCCCTAACTTCTACAGACTCTTAAAGAGCTTGGACTCCGGTACACACATGGATTCACACATACAGATACACACATGGATACATACATACACACACAGAGCCGCAATTGATCTTTTATGTATTTACACATGCATGCACTTATACACACATACATAAAAAAGCACAAATGCAATTAACGTTATTCTCACAGCAAGAAATACTAAATCTAAATCAAATCATAACCTGCTGGAAGCCCCTGTGTCTCTTTGGTAATGCATTAAATGTCTGGATGCATTTCAGAGCAAGACAGTGAGGAGAGAGATACTCTCATCACCATCATGAAGACCCTAATCGACTTTGTTAAGATGATGGTCAAATACGGCACCATCACACCTGAGGAAGGTGTCTCCTACCTGGGTGAGGCAGTTTGTTAGAGTCCCAAAGTCTTCTTTAACTGTTAGTCATTAGCATTTTAGCTTAATCTAAAATTATGTTGTTATTAAGGGTTTTTGCTCACATGTACTCTGCTTCAGTGATGATCTGACCAAGATTATCCACAGGTCACTATAAAAAAAAGATAAATTAAGTAAATCCAATACAATGCATATGAATGCTAATTCTGTAAAGACGTGTGGGTGTAGCGTCTCCTGGCTCAGAAAAGGAAGGATAGCAGCAGAAAACAGGCATTAGCTGATGGAGTTGATGGAGTACAACATGCATAAGGCTTCAGGCATCATTTTTTGAGTGTGTTTCTCTGTGGTGTTGGTTGGGAGACCTTTCACAAAGAGATGCTAGTCATAGTTGGGATTCTTTTGTGTTGTCATGGGACATGGCTCTATTGTGTACACATACGTACACAATAATATCCATGACATTTTGAACAACTCAACCCTAACCCTAACCATAGCTCATTTTGGTTTTCCATTCATATTCCGTTTCCAGTCTGGCTTTAATTTTCCCACCTGCAGTTATGGCAGCAGTATCATACCCACACAAGATTATACCCATACAGGATAATACCCATACGCAATTAGCAGATATCAGTGTTTACAAAGGGATGTTTGATGTTCTGTCATAGGCAAGTTATTCCAGGTTTGTTAGTTGTGTGTTAAACAGCTTGCTCAATAAAAACTTTCACACTTTCCAAATGTTAAGTACAAAGATGACCATCTATAAGCTTATTTTATAATCATTTTAGTAACACTTTGGTAGCTTTGGAAACTGATTATGGTTCATTTGTGTATCTCCCTAAAAATCTGGAAGCTCGTGTTGTGCCAATCACTGACTCACTTTTGTGTGCCTGCGCATTTGATATAGCTGATCAGGGCCCAGTCTCACTCATGCCATCAATGGTCTGTCTTACTCTAATTACCACAGGAGACAGTCTGACAACCATCCTCAATTCCCTATTCAGGAGCCCAGCCCACATGTCTAACCCTAACCCGAACCCTGCTAACGAGGGGCATTAACACAAAACACACAATTTGGGACCCCATTTTGTAACAATAGGGTTACTATGACGACCGTGAGAGTCATGAAGGCAGGGCTCTATGGAACATGTGTAAATTTGTATGTTGCCTGGAAACAGGTTACTGGTAAGCTGGTGAGGTTTAAACAAGATATGAGAACTGTGGCTCCTTTAATCTCTTGCTTCCTGGTAATGCCCATCTGTGATGACTAGAGCTACAGACTGTATCACTGTGTGTTTGGGTGCGTGTGTGTTTGTGTGTGTGTGTGTGTGTGTGTGTGTGTGTGTGTGTGTGCGTGTGTGTGTGTGTGTGTGTGTGTGTGTGTGTGTGTGTGTGTGTGTGTGTGTGTGTAGGACAATTCTGAGACAGGAAAGCACCCAAACTTGTAGATTCATGCTGGCATCTTTTAAGAGTTTTTATGAAGCTTCTCTTGATGAAACCATATTTTCAATCTGTATAATGTATTTGTGCCATGAACCACAGGCATTGTTTTCTATTAAATAACCAGTATACTTAATCTCTACACAATACCAACAAAAACTCTCTTAGAAATAAATAACTTGGCAGTTCTAAAATGTCAAGATAGTGATTTTAATACAGATAGTCCACCAAAGACCCAAGACATGACCTTAGTATTATGGTATGAAACAAGATCTTTGCTTAGTACTAATGGTGTCCTATATTTCATTGCTTACAGAAAATGTTGATTCCATGATCGCCATGCAAACCAAGAACAAGTTGGGGAAAACCCTGGGTGCTCTCAGGGTTACGCCACCTACAGGTTTAACAACACAATACCCCCTACAGATTAAATAACACATTAGTTACTATAAAGTTAATAAGCTTTGTGGATTAAAAAAAAAATAAAAAACAGATTCCAAACACACACACATAATAAGATGGATTTACTATTTCTTAATAGTTTTTATAATTTTCTCTGAGTCATTGTTACTGCAGTGGGTGTGAAGTCTAGTAAAATGGGGACAGATGGGTAGGTTAATTTATAACTCTCGGCTTCTCGCCGATGTGTGATTGGTAGTGTAAGAGTTGTACCTGTGTTAAAAATTTTAAAGCGACCTTGAGTATCTAGAAAGGCGCTATATAAGTTGAACATTCATTCATTCATTCAACTCTCACTATGAGCACTATGAGTCTCACTGTGAGTATTCATTTATAACTCTCACTATGAGCACTATGAGTCTCACTGTGAGTACTCATTTATAATTCTCACTATGAGCACTATGAGTCTCACTGTGAGTACTCATTTATAATTCTCACTATGAGCACTATGAGTCTCACTGTGAGTACTCATTTATAACTCTCACTATGAGCACTATGAGTCTCACTGTGAGTACTCATTTATAATTCTCACTATGAGCACTATGAGTCTCACTGTGAGTACTCGTTTATAATTCTCACTATGAGCACTATGAGTCTCACTGTGAGTACTCATTTATAACTCTCACTAGGAGTCTTTTATAACTCTCACTCGCTACTCACGTTCATTCCAGCAAAAGTGATGGACAAGGATGACATCACGATGGACAAGGATGACATCACGAGGGATGAGGATGACATTACGAAGGACGAGGCAGCCAAGATGCAGCAGGAATATGAGTCTCTGAAAGACTCAACCAAGGGCAATGCGGCAGCAACTGAGAACAGTATGTAACCACCTAATTCAGTGCAAGTGGTAATGTGCTAGAAGAGCTAAGCAGTTTTATGGCAAAATAGAGTATCTGGGACCAGTATACTAAAAATAACAGTGAATATTTTGCCATATCTGGCATAAAGTGCTTATAATTTAATGGTCACACTAGTAAATTTATAAGCCACATCTTGTTTCCACCACACTGATTTCTCTGCATAAAACACTATGCAATCACTAATGTGGCAGTAGTTACCTCTATCACGGGATGTAGGACGATTAATGGTACTACATCCCGTGCAGCAGGTAATATACACTATATTGCCAAAGTATTCACTCACCTTCCTTGACTCACATATGAGTTTAAGTGACATCCCATTCCTAATCCATAGGGTTCAATGTGACGTTGGTCCACCCTTCGCAGCTAGAACAGCTTCAACTCTTCTGGGAAGGCTGTTTACAAGGTTTACGAGTGTGTTTATTGGAGATTTTTGACCATTCTTCCAGAAGCGCATTTGTGAGGTCACATACTGATGTTGGATGTCAGTCTCTGCTCTAATTCATCCCAAAGGTGTTCTATTGGGTTGAGGTCAGGACTCTGTGCAGGCCACAGTTCATCCACACCAGACTCTGCCGTCCATGTCTTTTATGAACCTTGCTTTGTGTATTGATGTTGGAAGGAAATCGGGCCAGCTCCAAACTGTTCCCACAAAGTTGGGAGCATGGAATTGGTCAAAATGTCTTGGTATGATGAAGCATTCAGATTTCCTTTGAACCAAGTCCAGCTCCTAAAAAACAACCCCTCACCATAATCCCCCCTCCACCAAATTTTAAACTTGGCACAATGCAATCAGACAAGTACTGTTCTCCTGGCAACCACCAAACCTAGACTCATCCATCAGATTGCCAGATGGAAAATTTGATTCACGATTCATCACTCCAGAGAACGTGCCTCCACTGCTCTAGAGTCCTGTGGTGGAGTGCTTTACACCACTGCATCTGACGCTTTGCATTGCACTTGGTGATGTATGGCTTGGATGCAGTTGCTTGACCATGGAAACCCATTCCATGGAGCTCTCTGTGCTAATCTGAAGGTCATGTGAAGTTTGGATGTCTGTAGTGATTGACTCTGCAGAAAGTTGGCGACTTCTTCGCACTATGCGCTTCAGTATCCGCTGACCCCACGCCATCAATTTATGTGGCCTACCACTTCATGGCTGAGTTGTTGTTGTTCCCAAACACTTCAATTTTCTTATAATACAGCTGACAACTGACTGTGGAATGTTTAGGAGTGAGGAAATTTTATGACTGGATTTGTTGTACAGGTGGCATCCTATCACAGATCCATGCTGGAATTCACTGAGCTCCTGAGAGCAACCCATCCTTTCACAAATGTTTGTAAAAACAGTCTGCATGCCTAGGTGCTTAATTTTATACACCTGTGGCCATATCAGTGATTCTGATAATTTGGATGGGGGAGTGGATCCTTTTGGTAATATAGTATATATACACACTCGCGAGCCACTTTATTAGGTACACCTTGCTAGTATGGGTACCTTAATCCTTTGTGGCATAGATTCAACAAGGTACTGGATGATAGTATCACGCAGCTGCTGCAGATTTGTCAGCTGCACATCCATGATGCAAATCTCCCGTTCCACCACATCCCAAAGGTGCTCTATTGGATTGAGATCTGGTGACTGTCAAGGCCTTTTGAGTACAGTGAACTCATTGTCGTGTTCAAGAAAACAGTCTGAGATGATTCACACTTTATGACATGGCACGTTATCCTGCTGGAAGTAGCCAACAGAAGATGGGTACACTGTGGTCTTAAAGGGATGGACATGGTCAGCAACAATACTCAGGTAGGCTGTGGCGTTGACACGAAGCTCAGTTGGTACTAATGGGCCCAAAGTGTACCAGGAAATCATCCCCCACACCCACACCGTTGCGTCACCACCACCAGCTTGAGCCATTGATACAAGGCAGGATGGATTCATGCTTTCATGTTGTTGACGCCAATTTATGACCCTACCATCCGAATGTCACAGCAAAAATCGAGACTCATCAGACCGGGCAACATTTTTCCAATCTTATATCCAATTTTGGTGATCTTGTGTCTGCATGCCTAAATGCTCAACATATATTCACAAATGTTCAAGCATTTGTGAACCACCCAAAATTATGTAATGTAAGTATGTGTGCTCTTTTAATTAGTAGCTTGTGGCACCTTCTTTTGCAACCATTACTTCACCCTATGAATGGACTTCCACAAAGCATCTGGTTGGTCCAAGTGCTCTCTGGCAAAGTATAAATGGTCAACTTTGTTCTTTTTTGAGAGCAGAGGCTTCCTTCTAGCAACTGTCCCATGAATGACATGTTGATTGATTTTTCTCCTGATTGTAGACGTATGTACATTTATCCCAGATGCTGCCAGAGAGGTTCATGATTCTCTGGAGGTGATGTGTGTGGGTCATGTGTGGGTGGTGTGTGGATGATGTGTGGGTGGTGTTTGGATGATGTGTGGATGATGTGTGGGTGGTGTGTGGGTTGAATTATTAAATTTCTGAAACAAGTAAATTTAATTGATTAACATAAACCTGACATTTAATATACAAACATTGGTAATGATAAAATAGGAAAATTATGGTAAAAAAACAGAAAACTCTAAACTACTCAAGGAGTTCACAAACCTTCAAGCAGCACTGTTTGTGTGTGTGTATATTACATATTTAAGTCTCTCTAACTCTCTCCTTCAAGGCCATATTGGACAGTCTGAGAACTACCTAGTAGCAATCAAGAAGAACATCGAGTGGCTCAAACAGCAGAAGAAGAGTGGTAATAGAGATGGTGAGTTGAACTGGGGCAATAGAATGGGTGAGTGGTACTGGGGCAATAGAGAGGGTGAGTGGTACTGGGGCAATAGAGAGGGTGAGTAGAACTGGGTCAATAGAGAGGGTGAGTTGAACTGGGGCAATAGAATGGGTGAGTGGTACTGGGGCAATAGAGAGGGTGAGTGGTACTGGGTCAATAGAGAGGGTGAGTGGTACTGGGGCAATAGAGAGGGTGAGTGGTACTGGGGCAATAGAGAGGGTGAGTGGTACTGGGGCAATAGAGAGGGTGAGTAGAACTGGGTCAATAGAGAGGGTGAGTGGTACTGGGGCAATAGAGAGGGTGAGTGGTACTGGGTCAATAGAGAGGGTGAGTGGTACTGGGGCAATAGAGAGGGTGAGTAGAACTGGGTCAATAGAGAGGGTGAGTGGTACTGGGGCAATAGAGAGGGTGAGTAGAACTGGGTCAATAGAGAGGGTGAGGGGTACTGGGGCAATAGAGAGGGTGAGTAGAACTGGATCAATAGAGAGGGTGAGTAGAACTGGATCAATAGAGAGGGTGAGTAGAACTGGGTCAATAGAGAGGGTGAGTAGAACTGGGTCAATAGAGAGGGTGAGTAGTACTGGTGGAATAGAGAGGGTGAGTAGTACTGGTGGAATAGAGAGGGTGAGTAGAACTGGGTCAATAGAGAGGGTGAGTAGAACTGGGTCAATAGAAAGGGTGAGTGGTATTGGGGCAAAAGTATATATAAATTATATTATAATATATTATATTATATAATATATTCATAATAAACTACAATTGTGTGTTAAATATCAAGTAATAACTCCACACCAAGCCCAATAATAATCAGCACAATAATCCTCACATCACACAAGCAACAGGATGCATATTCATCTAATTAAATATATGACAAATGTAGCAGTCTCTCTCCCCCTTTTAAATGAAGTGGAAAAAAATCCAGTAGCAGCAGGCCTGAACATTAAAGATTCAGGACCATGGACAGAGTCTAAGCTCATGTTAATCCTTGAGTCCACGCTAACCCAGCCAACAATCAGGATCTGCAGTGGGTCATTTGCAGCAGGGTCATGGGCTAGCCTGCAGATATAGTGGAAAACAATACACCAATTAGGGACTCCTTTGTCAATCTACATTTGCAATTAAAATGAGCGTGGGCCCATGGAGGAAAAGACAGGAAGCTTTATGTAGACCTCCTTATGCATATTCATATGTCTTAATGAGCTGGGTCTATGTTACGTGATGAGGGTCTCTTGTTAAAACAAAAGGGCTTTTCCCCAGCATTCCTCTTTCCTGCCTATGTGTGTTTGTTCTTTCTCAAAGTTACTTTGTACTGACCTGCAGAGATCGCTCACATCAGAGAGATCTACAGAGATCACTCACACCCGAGATCTAGAGATCATTCGCATAGAGATCTACAGAAATCATTCACATAGAGAACACTCATACAGAGAGATCTATTAAAATCACAGAGATCACTCACACAGAGATCATAAACTGGAACTGGAGATTATTTTGTTCATTAGGAGCTCAGATTTGAGCTCAGATTTGATTTTTCTAGGGTTATGTTTTCTAGGGTTAGGGGTTCTAGCCTGTTCATAAGACTGTAATTCAGTTACGAAATAATACACGAGAGGGAGAGCTATAACGTGTAATATTGGCACTGCTGTGCTGCGGTCGTATTTCACGTTATAGCACGAACCTCGAGTGTATTATTGCGATTATACCACAGTTCCATTATCGCTGTTTATTTAAAGATTTTGAGTTAAAGAGGATGAGAAAATACGACCTGTTTGGTTGAAAATACTCCGCCAGTTAAAATAGTTCCATTCAATGGCTTGCTGCTAAACTTACGCAACACTGGAACAGCCTTACCCAATAAATATTATAGAGGTAAATATACACAAAAACAACTGTTGATAAAACTGTATTTATTAAAAATAAAGTACAACAATTATTGATAATGGATTTTACGGTATTAACTTCATTTCTTTCCAGCTCATCCAAATCATTGTTTGTAAGCGTGACAAACCTTGGCTCATTGGAGGAATGAGGCTGGTCATTTATAACTTCATCCTCCAGTTTCAGATCGAAACAAATGCTTTCGAAGCCAATAGATTTAACGAACTCCCTGTAATTCATTTTGATAATGTTGCTGCTTGTTTGTAGTTGCGCTGTTTGGCTTGTAAACGCTGCTTCGTTGCTAGGTTACCTGTATGTGGTGGAGTAATACATGGAGAGCTTCGGTTACAGTGCTATAACGTGTAATATTGGCACTCCTAGATCGCCTCTCAGCCAATCACATTGTAGGGTCGGAACTAACTGTGGTATAATAGATCTAAGTCATATCATCATGCTTGTTGCCGCTCGGTACTGGGGTCTCAGATTTGAGTGGTGGGTGGTGCTATGTCCTGGGTGGTGTCCTCTCTCCCCTCCCTGTGTGTGTATGTCCAGTGGTGGATGGTGCTGTGTCATGGGTGGTGTCCTCTCTCCCCTCCCTGTGTGTGTATGTCCAGTGGTGGATGGTGCTGTGTCCTGGGTGGTGTCCTCTCTCCCCTCCCTGTGTGTGTATGTCCAGTGGTGGGTGGTGCTCTGTCCTGGATGTTGCCCTCTCTCCCCCTCTTGTGCCTGATGCTGTCCCCCAGAGGACTGTGTGTGTGTGTGTGTGTGTGTGTGTGTGTGTGTGTGTGTGTGTGTGTGTGTGTGTGTGTGTGTGTGTGTGTGTGTGTGTGTGTGTGTGTGTGTGACTGGATGTAAAAGTGTTGTGCTGTGTGTTGATTGAAAAGTGTGTGTAACTTCATTCATTTCGTTCAGTAGTGTTCAAACTAGGCCTGTGTTGAAAAAATCGATTTTCCGATTCAGAATCGATTTGCATATGATTATCTGATAATCGATTTGTACATCCAAAGATCGATTATTATTTTTTTTATTAAAATAATTTTTTACATTTCCCCCAGTGAACTTTTACCCCGCCTCGTCACTGAATTCACGCAGGCATGCTCGGTCTAACTAACTGTAAAACAACATGGCGTCGGACAGTGACGGTAACGACGATAGTCAAATCGGAAATCTAAAAACAGAAGGACAGTTTATCCAGTGTCAGTGACCATTTACAGTTAGTCCATGTCACTCACAGTTTACCCAGTGTTTTTACAGTTTAAAAAAGTTAAAAATGTTCTTGTAACGTTGGGCGCAAGGCGATGGACGAGACAGAATCCTTTGCACTTTCCAAATCGTTACGTTTATTACATTTACCGAAGCACAGACAGCGCACATAAAACACGTTTACATAGAACGTGTGACTCAAACAACGACGAGCACAGGACACTGCGCGAACGCACATTAAGTAGACAAACCACACAAACCCCACATGATGACGAGACGAGCCACAGGTGAGACGGATTATCACGAGACGCACCCGCACCCACGGAGATACACAGACACAGACGACGTAAACACACGACCAAACGGGAGGGGTCGGTGACCGTAACGTGACAGTTCTGTTCTTATATTCTCACTTTAAAGAAAAATACACATTTACATTTTATACTTTCAGTTTATTAAGTGTGAGCACTTTTAAAATAAAAATGCATTTGGTAGCAACACCTTTTAGGTGAATTCTTAATTATTTCAATCATAATAATAATACACTGGTTAGTGTCCCAGTAGGAGTCCACTGTTGCAGATATAGACACCTCAAAGATGTCCTCTGTTTATTGTCCTGGATTACCTTTCTTGAAGGTAGATTTATGATTACCCTTTTCACCAGTCTTCCAGCCATCAGTAACTACCAACTACCAGTCACTATTTGCTGATTAATATCGATATAATACTAGTTTTAACATGTTAATTCTGTACACAGTCAGGAAACAGCTCAAATACATTTTTAATAACACTAAACCCCGAATTGGATCGAATCGGATCGAATCGATTAAATCGGATTAAATCGAAATAAATCGATTCTTAATCATCGGAATCGGATTGATTCTTGGAATTTGAATCAATACCCAGCCCTAGTTCAAACACTGTTGCATATAAATACTGAATTCTGCTAAATGAATTACAAAACATGCATGCAACATTAGTCTGTGAATCCAGGAGAACTGGAGAAACATATAACAGACAGAGCAGACAGAACAAACAGGATAGACAGAACAGACAGAACAAACAGGACAGACTGAAGAGACAGAACTAACAGAACAAACAGACGGACATGCTGGAAGATGAAGCACGACTATAAAGCTGCAGGTCCCCCAGAGTTTGGTGAGTGTGTTTGTAAGGAATGACAGACAGTGGGTGAGTTTGTAAGGATTGACAGTGTGTGTGTTTGTAAGCTATGACAGACAGTTGGTGTGTTTGTAAGGTCTGACAGACAGTGTGTGTGTTTGTAAGGTCTGACAGACAGTGGGTGTGTTTGTAAGGTATGACAGACAGTGGGTGAGTTTGTAAGGTCTGACAGACAGTGGGTGTGTTTGTAAGGTATGACAGACAGTGAGATTCATTTCATGCTGGATGAACAGCCTGCTTATTCCTCAGAAGTGTTATATTGTGTGAGAGCCAGTACATGGGTACACACACACACACACACACACACACACAGAGGCAGTTGCTACCCACGCACTGTACCCAAAGAGACAGATGGATGGAAGTGCTTTGGCTAATGAGCACAGGATATATGAGTATGTGTGGGATGAGAAGCACACAAGTGTGTGGGTGAAATCATGGCTCTGTCTCTGCATGTTTGTGTGTGTGCGTGTGTGTGTGTGTGATAGGTGTGTGTGTGTGTGTGTGTGTGTGTGACATCTCTCTGTAGCCACACCCCCTCCCCCCAAACACACACTGACATTTACTGAGTGAAATAGAGAAATATAATTTTTTAACATATTTTTCGTGTTAGGGTTTAGGGGTTAGTGTTAGTAATATTGTGCATATTCCTTCCTTGCTCTGCTGACATAGTGCTTCCGCTTGATCAACATGGAATGACACACAACCACAAATATCAACTTCCTGTGTTTACATTCAAATAATTATTGTGTTATGATGTGTTTTGTTGTCATTTTTCTCACTGGGTGATATTCACACTGCAGGTGCTGCATTAATGTTTTGTTATAGTGACGTTCTCTTTCTCTTGCTGTCTTAAGACTATGATCTGTCCAAACTGAGAGACTTCATGGGCCAGCAGGTGGATGCTTATATCAAGAAGGGGATTCTGGAGAAGGACGAGGGGGACGCCATCAAAAGGATCTACGGAAGCCTGTAGGCACAAGTATACAACAATACTATAATAGCAATTCATGTATTGGCATTTCAGTATGTTCCGATAAAAATGCAGCCAGATATTTTAACTATAAACTCACATATTAGATCCCCAAATTGACTAAATGTTGCAATAACAGAAGGTATTATAGAAGATGTATTCCAAATGGCAAAACTCACTGTCTGAGAAAAAAGTTTAATTAGCAATAGATCATTAGGCCTGCTATTAGAAGACACGCGTAAGATCTAGTGATCTGAAGTGTAAGAGTCCTCTGATGCATGAAAATATGAAAGTGTTTTGCTTCCTACAGGTTCAAAACTCAGTGAGTCAGATTGATCTACGATCTATAGACAGTAGAGGACAGGATTCCTTTTCAGTTTTGCAGCAGACTTTTTGCACCATTTTCACTGCGTGTGGCATCATCATCACTGTATGTGTTTCTACCATTTTGTCTTTCTTTAATTATGGGCTTTAAGGCCAGAAAGAACCGTCACCATATTTCCTTGTTATACCAGTAAGCTGCATTTGTTATTTTGTTTCTGTCCCATAGGGGGCACTGTCCCCGTCTTTCACTCTGGGTTCTATTCTCCTGCTTGCAGTATACTTAACCCATGCACAGCTGTAGTCAAACACAATCAAGTATTTTTAAATGTAAATATTGTGATTTTTCCTAAATGCTATTAAACATGGCCTTTCTTTAACTGTGTGGTTGGTGTAGAAGTGCGTTTGTGAAAGGAGATAGGGGACTAATGAGGCAGAACTACTATCGAAACTCATACTGTCAAATGTCCCTGGAACTGAAATGAAACAAGTTGCAAACATCATGGAATGTATGTCATCATCTGAAGTAATGAATGAATTGATGTAACATCACTGCATACCTGCCAAGTTTTTGATTTAAAAATAAGGGCAGTTTTTCGCTAGCTGCTGAAAGCATTCCCACCAGCCCAACCAACATCCAGGACCTCTTATATTTTACACGAAGTCTTCAGCTTTTTGGTAGGAACGCCTTCTCTCTCGTAATCTTCATGCATCTCTGATTTGTTTTCGGGGTTTGGTGTTCCCGCTGTCAGCACTAACCTCGCAAGAACTGACACTCGGGCTCCTGCAGGTTGCCTTTCTCGCGAGGCTAGCGACATGATTAATTTTGAAGAGGCATTTGAATGCTTTTTGAAAATTTATTATATTACAATACGGGAAATTTACGGTAAAATATTAATATTTTAATATTATTAAGAGGGGTAAAATACGGTAGTTTCCCGGACAAAATGGGAGACTTGAGAGGTATGCATTACAGTCTACTGCCACGCCTGCTGTGACTATATCAAATGGATGTGGATATCTTAGATCAGACAGGACATCAGATGGATTTGGATAGCTTAGATCAGAAAGGATATCAGATGCATTAATCCCCGCATTAATGAAACATGTGAATATTTTGATACTTTGTCATGGGCCCATAAATCCTGCAGATAAAACAAGTTTTACAGCACAACGTGTGTTCTCTGGACTGGGAGCAACACGCTGAAGGATTTTAAAGGGTCTCTTGGTCGTCTTGTGGTTTCCATCGTGACTCAAGTGTGATGACACATTTTTACATGTAAAAGGACAAGCGTAACAGTCCATAATTAAACAGGTCTTGTACAACCACTGTCAAACCCATTCGCCGTATACACAGACCAATCAAACCAGTTTAGAATGAAGAAAACATCTCAGCAACATACACATATAATGAACCAATTAGGTCATTTTGACCTATACATACATTTAATAGGATCTTTAGATTCGAAAGCACACCACAATATATTTTTTTCAAAACATACTTTACACACAAAAGCATCACATTCACACTGCAAACTATTTATTCCTTACAGACCCCAAAAACAACCAAAATGCTCAAAGTCAGCAGGTCAGGTCAAGTCAAAATGCTCCCACACTCACACACACAGGTCCATATACTGCATTATTGATTGAACACCAACTTGGAGACAGATGTCATATTTTCACAGAGATCACTTGAGAAGTTTCCATCAGCAGTGTACAATGTTACATGTACGTGCCAGGTGGCACTTTTCGCCGAGATCTTCATTGTAGTTGATGATCGATGCAATTAGTCCTGAACAGCAGCTTTTGAAGGCATGCAGAGAAATGGACAGATGGAGGTTTGATGTCCTGAAGGAATTTGAATTTGGCTAAATATGCTAATGTGGTTAATACTGAGTGGAGGACTGAAACAAGGTTCTACCTGTTACCTTATACTGTATCAGCATAGCCTGTACTGTATTAGCATAGCTTATACTGTATTAGCATAGCCTATACTGTATTAGCATTGCTGGCTGAGCCATCCCTTAATATTCTTCCATAGACAATGACATAACGATGAGGGTAGAACACAGCAATAATAACAATAATATAATAAATAACAACAACAACAACAGTAAATGTAATGTGTGAAAGGCAGTGGAGATGTCGAATCCTGTTTCATGGACTGATAAAAGCAGGTTTAAAAAAAAAAAAAAGTAAGAAAGTGTGATGACAAAGAGAATAGGAAGGGTGGGCTGTCGAAGTTGGGTTAGGATTATGGATAGGGTTGGGATTAGGGTTAAGATTACGGATAGGGTTAGGATTAGGTTTAAGATTAGGGATGGCAATAGGTAAAAAAACAGTGATCAGATTTGAGTTGTCTCCTAAGATGATGTCTGAGGATGGGACAGATCCTCCTCCTCCCTGCAAAACAAATAATGTCAGAGGTGAGACCAAACAAACAATGCTCTCCATTCTAAAGTCTATTTCCAAGGAGGGTTTTGACAATTTACATTTCTATAAATCAATTATATATCAATCTAATGAAACAGAAATACGAAGTGATTATAATGACAGAAATGACTGGAATGTTCCACTATTTACACCATTACAGAATAACTGACCATGTTTTCAGTGTAACCTGGTGATAGGGAGATAAGACACAGATATCCACAAGATATCGAGAATGGTGAGAAAGTTAAAATTAAGATATACACACAAGAGCAAAATCCACTACAATAAACTCAACATATGCCTCAGTCTTACTATCCCAGATTTAGCTGCCAACCATGAGGAGTTATTTATAAAAATAAAATAAATGTGCCATATTTTGTCAATTGTGATTTTTACACCCCAATCGAAATTTGTCCTCCGCTTTTAACCCATCTGTGCAGTCAGAACACACACACACACACACACACACATGCTAGTGATTACTAGGGGGCTGTGGATCACATGTGCCCAGAGCGGTGGGCAGCCCTAGCCCGGTGCCCAGGGAGCAGTTGGGGTTAGGTGCCTTGCTCAAGGGCACCTCAGTCATGGCCTTAGGTCTGGGAATCGAACCCACGACCCTCCGGTCACAAGACCAGTTCCCTAACCACCAGGCCATGACTGCCCCATGATACATATATATATATATATATATAATATATATTTATGATGCACTATAACCTGCTAGTTCAGGCCAAAGACTTTCATACTGGACCCAAGAACTCTTACACAAGCTGTGTCTTCCAGGAATGACACCTCTAAACCTCTATGGGATTCTGTGGAGTCTTTGGTTTCTGAAACTCAACATGAAGATTGTCCTTGAGAGACAGAATGAGGAAGCCTGTTAGTGGCTTTAGCAGACTTGTTAAGGGATTCATGTTCTATATTATATTATTTTCTATATTCAGTATACTTGAAGCATGGGATAAGAACTGGGCTTGTGCAGTTAAACATGGTGTGTGGAGTTGTGTGTGCGCGCGCTTTTAGAGAAATACAATGTAATATTAATTTGTACTTCATTTATATAGGCTTACCAAATGGGGAGGGTAAGGAAAGAAAAAGAAACTGGGGTCAGGAAGGAAAAGATGAAAAAAGAACAACTAAAGAAGGAAGATGGATAAATAAGGGAAGTGACAACAACCTGGAGATTTATTTTCAATGGTCATTACTAATTCAGCCGAATTCTCCTCTCTCTGAGCCATCTCTCATGTTACACTAGGCCCGTGTGTTTATGTGAATATATGTGCGTGTACCTCCAGGGAATGTTTTGGGGACATTTTTCATTTTCATCAATATGAACTTTTATCACTTTTATCGAGATGGCTGTAATTTAAATTTCGTTTCCTGGTGAAGAGATCGAATTAGATTGGTATTACACACACACCCACATCCTGCTTACAGGTACAGTACAAGCATAATGTCTGCAATAAAACGTAACCATTACATGAACCTGTATTTTTCAGATTCCTCAGATTCCCATTTTCCTAAACCAATTTCTTTTGGTTTAAGTTTGTTTCCATGGCCAGGAAACCAGAAGTGGATTATATAGACAGGACAGAAATAGCCGGCAACAGCAGCCATAGATCCATACAGTCCTCCTGTTTAGCATGTCTTCAACACTATTTAAAGATTTAAAAATTGAGAGCATTTTACTTCTGTTCTTAAATTATTATTTTGCAAAGACATTTTCAGTCCCACAAAGTACAATGTGCTCTAACATATTGACTGGAGCAGTGTGAAACATACTACCACTGGACTCAAGCACTGGAACATGTTTTAGGGGTTAGAGTTAGAGTTAACCCTAATCCTGACTTCACCTCAGCCCTAGTACCTCTCCACTCACTACACATACAGACATTGGAGATGCCACTACTGACATTCTTAGCACTACTGACATCTTCAGTGCAGCAGTGAAATGTGGCTCACATTATTACATCTCCACAGATTGACTGAAATCAACATAAATAATAATGAATAATAAATTAATCAATCAGCACTACTGTATATTGCATCTTGAATGCATAAATAGTCTGATTCTGATCATGGCCACCATTTATATGGAATCTTCAACATATAAGCATGTAAACATGTAAGCATGATCAACAGGTGTCCACAAACGTTTGGCCATATAGTGTATATTCCATTACAGATAATGCCTGAATAGCAGAGGATCCAAGTTAACAACAGTACTCAGTACTGAACATTTCTGAGCTCTCATTACAACTGGCCAGAATGCCAGATTCCTGCTATGAAATGTCTGCCGTCATCTTGATTCAGTCATTGACTCCTGGTCTCGGCACAGAAGGTAGGATCTATCGCACACTCTTAATACCAGCCAGACAGGAGACTATACTACACTGCAGACACAAAAGAAAGAAAGACATAATCCAATACCAAGAGATCAAAGTAATGAGAGAGATGCAGTGAAGGCCTGAGAGACAAAAGACAGTGAGAGGGGAGACAGTGGAGGGGAGGTGGGGGAGGGATGGGTGGGGGCGTGGTGAAAGAGAGAGAGAGAGGGGGGAGTGATGAGAGAAAGAAGAGAGAACAAAAAAGATGCGAGGAGAAAAAGAGCTGAACTGTTAGTCAGTTTCCTACTGAGGTGGTGCCCTCAGTCAGCACTCATGCACCTAAGCCTAACCTACTCTACCCCCACACTACACCTAACCTAACCCTAACCCTACATTAACACTAACCCACCCCTAACCCTAACCTACTCTACCCCCACACTACACCTAACCTAACCCTAACCCTACATTAACCCACCCCTAACCCTAACCTAGTTGGGGTTAGGTCCCTTGCTCAAGGGCTCCTCAGTCATGGCCTCAGACCTGGGAATCGAACCCACGACCCTATGGTCACAAGACCAGTTCCCTAACCACCAGATCATGACTGCCCCATATTGGGATATCAAGACACAGGTGAAACTAATAATCAGACTGTGTGTGTGTGTGTGTGTGTTCAAAATAGTACTGGATAATGCATACTGCACTCAGTATATACCGGATACTGCATACTGGTCCTCGTAGTAGTATGCAGTACAGTTTCCAGTATGCGACAAAAGCAAGGCATACTCCGGGTCACGTGAACGTAGCGTTGCATGATGGGATGCAGTACACCATGAAGATAGCTCTGTTCACGTACTGGAATATTTTGCAGATTTGCAGAAGTAGTATGTCATCCAGGGATGCTTCGCGTACTAGAAAATTTATTTTTATTCGCATAATGGATACTGATTTGGGGCCCAAGCAGTACGCCAATAGTATGAAGTAGGCCATTTCGAACACTGCCTGTGTGTGTGTGGTGTGTGTGTGTGTGTGTGGTCAAACTGCAACATTATGGGTAATGTAGTTCACAAAATGTCTCTCTCTCCTCTGTGGACTGACCCAGTAAATAATATGGTTATATTTGGTTAACACTGGGAATAGGCAGAAGAGACGGTGCCGTGGTTCTTTAAGTTTTAGAGTTGTCACTACTGAAAAAATCATCCATTTCACCTTTTTACTTCATCCCTGCTCTTAGATTACTGACTCACTCCGTCTGGGAATCACTATATTTAGGAAATATAGAGCCCGTTACCACATTGCTGTGTATAAATGATCAGCACTATGTGCAGATGAACAGACTCTTGGAATCTTATTATAGACATGTATCCATTCAAACAACAGAGTACATGACATTAGGAAAGGCTAGCAGTGCATTAACACCATGCTAACAGTTAGGCCTAAGCCTTCTCTGTCCTGGTCTGTGGAGACAAATGCAATTTTGATAGATACAGTAGGAAATTCTCAGAGATGAATCCATTACAAACATGATATTAACGGATATACTGATTGATGGCTACCTTCTAGCAAATAAGACCTTTTTTTTTGCCAGTGTGCATACCACACTCTGTCTAACGTGCACTCACACACATTCAGTCTGGCATAACAAAGAAAATTACACTGATCAGAGTTCAGAGGTTAAAGTCAGTGCCATGGTGAAAGCTACACGCTACTCCTTTCTGTGGTAGCAGTATCTACAAAAGTGCATACTACAAAACACACATTTATGTCCTTCTAAAACCCATCATGTGTTACCTCTTACTAATTTTGTTATGGTTAAAAATTGTTTGTTTATTGAAACGATGAATATCTACACCACATGGTAAGCTAGATGACAACCCCAACCTTAACCCCAACCCCTTAGCTACTTCCTTCTTACCTGCAACCTTCTTCCTTGAGTTTTCTCGCAACCTGCTTTGAGCGGTTGATCTGCAAATCTAGCATTTGTAAATAGTCTTTAGCAGAGAGCTCATCAGGTGGAGGGGGCCGTGGAACAGGATTCGTGGAGGCAGTCTCCTCCGTCTGCGGTGAGGGGTCAAGGGGGGTCTCCTGGACCACGCAGGCGTCTGGCGATTCCAAAGAGAGTCCGTTAAAGAGAGACGGCTTCTCCAGCTGCACTGGGATGTTCAGACTGTGGCGCATGAATACACAGTCACTACTGAAGAGCTTGTTTGCCCGCTTGATCTGCTCCATCTGAGGATGGGACACAAACACACGAACACATGGGGTTTGCTACACCACCACAGGAACTCGCTCTTGTTTTGACTCAGAATGACTAAAGACTGAATAACTGGTCTCTGTCCATTTTTGGTTCATTACGACTTCCAAGATCTGCCATGGCCTACTTAAGTGGTGTTCTGGAAATTCTGTAACCCTTCAATGGTATAATAATAACCGTGACGCTAAGGGTCAATCACATTAGTAGGAACTCCAATCATAGGAAAATGTGTGTCCTCTGTGCTTTAACACATCTGTTTACGTAGCCAGAGCGGTTAAGAGCTCCAATATTCTGCTGCCTGTCCCAGAAATGCGGGTCTCCTGCAGATAGGGGGTTCGTACAGGCCCAGATTTACACCAAGTTCCGAACGTTTCATCGTCACGAGTTCACTTTCTGAGTTGAACGGTGATGCCCTTAGTTGCATCTAGCTGGCGTCACAACATAAAATGTTAACAGCTGACCAACAAGGCCTGCAGCGACACTGATGCAGGAGGTAATTTTGTGTGCCTTTTAATGAATCTAGGGGACATTCTTACCGTAACACCATATTTCAGTGCTATTCCTTGCAGGGTATCGCCGTCCGCTACGCGATGCTCAATGTACTTCTCCCCTAAAGTTGCCGTTACGCTAGCGGTACTTCCATAAGAGCGGGTCTTAGTTCGTGCCAAGCTCTGTGACAGTTCACTTTCTGACTCCGAACCAGACCGGGACCTCGGAAATAACGGCTGTCCAAACCGTCCGCCTCCGTCCCTAAGAGACAGGACCGGGGAGAACTCCGCCATCTTTTTCCTGTAAAGCTGCGCTGTTGTAGAAGCCGAATCGTCTCACATTCAGAGGACGGTTACTGGTCCTCTGCACAGACCCATGTCTCCCGCGTCACGCATCTGCACAATTCAGCTGCGTAATATTGAGGATATTGCTTGGATAGACAATTCCGGGTTCAACTGTACCCTAACAGCGTGCGTGCGTGCGTGCGCGCGCAGCGGTGTGAACGTTGAAACGCGAGACGGGCACGCGGACACACCCAGGGACCTGCTGGTTTTGCCTGCTGCAGATGTTTATGGTGCATACTTTAGAATGAATGTAGGGCAAATTTAAACTAATTTTAAGTTTGTTACAGCAAGTCGGTAAATCATGAGAATTTAAGCAGACAAATAAAAATCTTAAACAAAAAAGCCATTAAAAGCCATTTCCCACCTGCAAAGAACGTTTTTATTTTGTTAGATCAGTCACTCTGTTTTCTCGGCGTGGGGACCAGCTTTAAGTAGTCCTAATCATAACCCTAAAACTATCACGAGGATAACTTGAACACATATTCCATAATGATCAACCACATTCTCAAATTTACCATAGCATGAACTATGAAACACTTTACTTCAAGATTAGAATACTTTGTAACCTACTGTGTATTTATTGCTATACTGCAGAACACGCATTAGCATACACACAATGTTTACAAAAGAGAATTTCGCTGTTTTCAGATATTCACTTGATCAAAATAAGTGAAAGAATAAGAATGTGTAAAAAATGCTGAAACAAAAAAAAAATGTTTACTTAACATTTACTTAACGAGTAAATGTTTACTCGTTTACTTAATTTAAACTACCGAAATTATACAAATAGGAAACGGTTAATATACAAATGTGATTAAAGTTATAGACCTCTTAAATGTCACAAGCATTTTATAATTAGATTTATTGGACAGCATAATGAACGTCAGCCTTACTCTGTATAAACATCATGAGACAGCCGAGTCTGCATTTGTTTCCCATAAATGATGTAAAGTTCAAATGGTACCACACACACACACACACACACACACACACACACACACACACACACACACACACACGCACACACACACACACACACACACACACTGCCCTTTGTAGATAAAAAGGAAACAGGTGTCCCCATGTTGTCCATATCATCTACTGCTTGGTTACAGCACCATAGTAACTGGTACATAGAGAATGAGCAGATGTGAGCAGGGCAACAGACTGCCAGTCAAACACCAGGATTAACCCAAGCTCAGCACTATCCGTGTCCATTCAGACACACTGGCGCCATGTCTCAGATAAACAATTCGGGGGCCAACTTTCCCTAAATCAGCTCAGATACTTTCGAAGGACTTCAAAAGGACTAAAGTGTGGAACTGAAACACTGCAAGGAACTCCATACACTCCATCCTTCGCTGTCCCAATGCTCATCCGTAGCACTGTGCACACAGGCCTGCACAATATTACAAACATGCTCATCGTATATGTGCAGAGAAACCAGAACTAATTGTCCAAGCAGGTGTGTCGAACGTCACCCGCCGTAACCCGAGAACGCCACTATGGAGTCTGCTATTGTCCGCTTAAACGCAGAACTGTGCTACCGAGACCGGCCAGGGAATAAATTAACATTGAATCATGATTTATTTATCCCCTACCGCCTAACTAACAATTCCGTAATGTTTTTCGATGAGTGCGCCTGACATTTATTATGGATCAGTTCATCAACACATAGGTAGAAAATGGAAGACTGTGCTCATGCAGTAATGCACATCTGAGAGAAACAGTAATGACATAACACAAGTCCACCCGCAAAGCAGCTGATGATATTGTTTGGTTTTTATATTACATAGAGTTGCATGCTTGTACTTCTACACTTCATAAATAAACACAATGAAGTGTTTTTTTTGAAAATATGAATTATATTTAATTATCTTTGTGGATGTAAACATAGGGTTAGGAATTCAGGGATGAATAATCAAGGAAAAAATGACCTGTAGGAAAGATTCACCATAAATCACCATTAACAACATCGTTCATTTTCCTTTTTCTTAAACTACCACCTTCCTGGAAAACATTGCTGTCCTCTACTGTAGTATCGTGATTATTTCCCCGGCTGTGTGCCTCATTGGTTGAGCATGTGGTTCATAGCACTGATGAATGCGACAGGTGAGACTGCACCTAGCTGCTGTTATTATTTGTTTATTTATTTGTTCGTTGGAGGATTCCTGAAAATAACATTATTTCAAGTTATACATTTCAAATTCTACACTGATAGTCCTCTTATGTTCATTGTTAATTCATTTAAAATAAACTCATCAGCTAGTTAGAAAATATGGTTGACAACATCAAGTCTAAGTTGTATTTAGATAGAACCTTCACAATACACATATACAATAAAAGAGAGAGAAATGTTGTAAGATACAACTTGGTTAACTTAGGACAGACCAAAATGAATAACACAGTTCTGGTGCAGTGAAAACACTTCACACACAGTGTGAGTATGAACATGGAACTAATGAAAACACCAATAGTCACAAATTTTAATACAAACTAAAATATCATACAGACAATGGGGAGTGAAGGAAAGCTGATAGGGGATGAACAGTAGACCAGATGCGTGTGTTTCATTTTTGCAGCTAAAAGTTTTAAAAGATGTGAGCTCTTTACTGATCAAAGGAAACAACAGGTAGAGGCTGTAGTTACAGTGAACCATAGTTAAAAACCAATATTAAATAGTAAAGCGAGAATCATACTGAACACTCTCATTAAAGGTGTTCTTAACAGTGATTCTTTTGAGAAACAGGACCCAGAATGGTTGGACTGAGGACCGAGTTTTGGACATACTGTCATTTAGCAAGGGTTGTGTGAGCAGGAGAGTGTAATAATAATAATACAGATGTGAGGTGATGAGTACTGAAATAATCCAGATGTTACATAATGTGCCAACTAGAGTCTCAGCATATTTGTTGTTGGTTAAAGGACAAAGTGATAATTGTTTCAGAGGTGGTAAAAAGATGACATTATTATGTGTGTGAGGGGTTTGATATGGTGCAGTGGTAGAGATGGAGACGAGAGGGTTTGGGTTACTCTTGCTCCAGTGGAGGGTCTACTCCTTCTTCTTCACCAGTCATCACGTCACTATGGTCTGTGTTCCTTTCTGTTCAGTTTTCTCACCTACAGAAATGATGCCTTAACAATCCATCACCATACACTCCAACTGAAAGTTTACAGAACTAGCTAACTTCTAGTTCATTCTAACCCCACAATAATTAGGATGACCCTTGCTGGTTTACCATAAATACTACTGACTACTTCACTTTTCAGACTGTAGATGGCGCTGTTGCATTTCTTAAGAAGTTATATAGGACCCTAGGATCGACCAAAGTTTCTTCCGTTGTCATCTTCAGGTAAACAAAGGCATAAATGCAAACAAAATGACATCTTTATCATGTTTAATAAATCAGAAGTAGATCTACAAGTAAACCGATTTTGATAGGTCTGCTATGGACTATTTTAAGTGTCATGTATTCTTGGTTTTATTTTCTGTTGCGTCCATAATGAAAAAGATTTAGATTAACTGTTTGGAGGCAGAAATTTTATCCATGCAAAAAGCTTGTTTACGGTAAGGGTTAATCCCCTAACCAGAGGCCTGTTCAGTCTAAAAAGTGCACATAAATGCAGGCTCCCTGACAACACCAGTCTACTAGAAAGAGATGACATTAGGCATCCTCATTAGCATTTAGGCTGGCTTATTTCCTCCATTGTTAGAAGGCATATGTTGAGTGTACACTGGTCTATACATACAGAATGATGGTCTTAATGACTATGTATCAGGGAACCCCAAATCTTTGAAAACTGGATATGGAGAGCCAATATGGAATGAACTCAGAGTGTGTGCTGATTACCATAAACACACATGAGGGTTCCTGTAGCGAATTAGTGAATGATTGTGTGTATGTACAAATCACGTGTGGGTTTTTGGGTGTCAAGGTGACATGAGTCACTAGCCAAGCTGTTATAGTCCTGCCATGTCTCTCTGCACCAGTGCACTCCAACATTATATACAGCACACACTTCAGACCTTTAGCTACTTCTGTAGAATGAATGTAGAATGAATGTGGAGCAGTAATTAGTGGCAGAACAATTAGAAGTTATGTTTAGAACTAGAATTTAGGAATTAGGCTTAAGTAAATATTGGTTATGGTTAGGGTTTAGGTAATGTTGGTTATGGTTAGAGTTTATGTAATGCTGGTTATGGTTAGGGCTTAGTAAATGTTGGTTATGGTTGGGGTTTAGATTATGTTGGTTATGGTTAGGGTTTAGTAAATGTTGGTTATGGTTAGGGTTTAGGTAATGTTGGTTATGGTTAGGGTTTAGATAATGTTGGTTGTTTAGAGTTTAGGTAATGTTGGTTATGGTTAGGCTTTTGTAAATCAGGGTCCCCACATCTTGGTTAACATCAATTTCAAGGACCTTTAAATGACTTTCCAGGATCAACTTTCTCAAATTCAAGGACTGCACCTGGGGGCATTTACCTACTGCTACCCCTGAATATGCTATCAAAAACCAGTGTTAATGCAATACAAATTCAAAAGACTGAATGCCACATTTCAAGCCATGCATCTTGAAATTAGCATTTTCCGTGCCTGACATTATGCACCGGTTCAACGAAAACATCACTCACACTTAATGTCAATTTACCAATTCACCTGTGAGAAGGTGACATACATGTAAAGCAACTACACACACATTAACTATGTACAGGAAACACTACAATGCAGTGCCGAACGAAACAAATGAATTTCAGCAGAATAATCTACAGAATGACCAAACTTTTCCAAAGTAGAAGTCAGCATAGGCCCTGCAGAATCAATGCCATTTTAAATGAACTTGTGTGGGCAAAATAATGACATGTTAACAGCAGACAAAAAAAAAAAGAACAAAATAACAATCTTCTTCTTTTGGCAATTCCCATTTAGGGGTCGCCACAGCGGATCAAACTCCTCCATCTGGCCCTGTTTCCACTGACACACCAGCCACTCCCATATACTCTACCACTGCATCCATAAACCTCCTCTTAGGTCTACCTCTCCTCCTCTTGCCTCGAAGTTCCATCCTCAAGACTCTCCTACCAATATACCTCTCCTCCCTCCTCTGTACATGTCCAAACCATCTCCTACCAATATACCTCTCCTCCCTCCTCTGTACATGTCCAAACCATCTCAATCTCACTTCTTCAACTTTATCTCCAAAACATGCTACATGTGCTGATCCTCTAATAAACTCATTTCTGATCCTATCCTTCCTCGTCACTCCAAATGAGAATCTCAACATCTTTATCTCAGACACCTCCATTTCCCTCACCTGTCTCTGTCAGTGCCACTGTCTCCACTCCATACAACATAGCAGGTCTCACTACTGTCCTATAGATCTTAAAAATAACAACAATACACATGCATATACACATACATACATACGCAGAACAGAGGAGCAAAGCCATATAATGAGATTAGAACAATAAATTTCTAGAGATCTGGTGTGAAATCAAGTTTTTTAATCTATTTAATGAAAAATAATATGAAAACAAGGGATTTAATGAAGAAATTGCACACCACAAAACCCGTGACTTAATACAAATTAAGGATATAATAACCAGGAGTCAATTGACACAAAGACAAGACATATAGACTGACAAACGATCCTCAGATGTCGGGGAAACCTAATGGGCCCCGCCCACCAGAGGAACAAACACAACACAACAACAGGACAACATGCAGCTGTGGATAGAGGCAGCCAGAAGGGGGCCCCATATCGTGGCAGAGGAAAGAGGGCTGTGTACCCCTCCACTTACTGTAGTGAATGTGGTATTTTGATAAAAGTATGACTACATTTATGGCATCAAAGAAATAAAATGCTAACATTCCTTCTTTTGATGTTGATAAGTTTGAGATTAATCCAGTTTATAATGTCCATGCAATAACACTGTGAATATCAACATGAAAAAAAACCCTAGCTCCAGGGATTCATCTTCTGACTTACAAAAGGCACATAAATCAACATCCAATGTAAATCTTTCAAGAAACATGACTACAGGATATATCTATTATTTTGAAAGGAGTCTCTTTCACTTTAGGAAATATGGGCCATTTGACAAATTTGGAATGAGCAAAAGCCATTGAGGTTTTATAATTTGTATTAGGATGTTTCTTGAAAGAATCTATATATATTCATAGGACATTTTGATCAATTGCACACATACAATTAGAAAGACAGAGGCAGGTAGTGTATATAAAAACATTTTTATTGAAGACCATAATAAGACAGTGCCACAGCATTGTATCATTAACAGCAGTACAGTATTATAGATCCTCTTCTTCAGTCCAGACCTGCAATAATAGTGGATCAGAAAACCCTCAGAATTGCCATTGCTCTAGATGTGTGGAGGATTTTTTTTATATATACAAAAACATATATATAGATCTCCAAAGAAGAGGTGCTGAGATGGGTATTCATAATGAACATTACCTTAACATCATAAGATCACACAGTTTTCACAGGTTCAAGGACCACCCCCTATGCATGCACACGCGCGCACGCTCTCACACACACACCCACACACACACTCTCTCTCTCTCTCTCTCTCTCTCTCTCTCTCTCTCTCTCACTCGCACACACACACACACAGGCCCCCACCCATAAAACAAGATGCCCAAGCCATATTAGCCAGCAGCCAAAAACTAAAACCACATTAGACCAAAGAAAATTCATTGTTTACAAAAAATATATATAAGACGAAGGTTACTTGATTTTGAATTTGCGGATTGATACACAAGGTGCCATCAAACAAAAAACAAAAAAGCCAAACAAGACCCCCAGTCCATAAAAGCCACAACAAAGGCGACTGGTCCTGTCCCACTGGGTGCAGGCGTGAGCCACATATTCCTAGATCTCTAGACACAGAACACGCATCATGCAGAGATTGAGTCCTACATCATAACAAAAGTCCACCTGAATCTGTCAAGTTTCCGATCATTCTCTGGCCTCAACATTTATGTATATACTGGTTAGGGGTTAGGTGTCCAGGAGACATCAAAATGTCCTGTCTCTTTCAATTTTTAATGCCAGGCGACCAGATGTTACATGCAAACAGGATATAGTGTTAACTCTGCAGCTAATGCACCACTTAACCAAAAAAGTGTTCTTAGAGTATAATAGTATAGCATAATATACTCAGCTATTACAGTATAATAATAGAGTATAATAATAGTCAAATATCATAAATGGTGAGTACTTATTCTGGGACTGTTTGATGCTTACTGGGTTAGGGCTACTCCATGATCTTTTAAATAATATAAACAAAACCACAAGCCTTTGCAGCGTTTTAATAAGCAAAAACAGCTAATTTCTCCTCTTATTCCTTCAAGTAAAGTAAGGCCATCTAGGGAATCAAAGCACAAACCCAAACCGTACAGATCAGGCCCTG